>NC_040036.1:70013976-70314215 GCF_003713205.1 Coffea eugenioides
GTTGATGATATGAGTAATTTTAAAATTTTGAATTTGTTGAGATTTTTGATTTGCATACTTTGTTTAGAGAAATTGGGAGCACTGAATTTGTTGAAGAAAAAGAATTTATTGATTTAGTAAAAGAAGAAGAAATTTTTATTTGGTAAGTAAAGAAAAAGAAATTATTGTTGGAAAATTTGTTGGCTCGGACTTTCTTCAAGGTGAAGGGAAGATGTTTGATTTAATAGATATGGATTTTATTGAAGTTGAAAAATATTTTGCTATTAAAGAATTGATTGATAGTATGAATTTTTTAACTGATTATGATAGTAAGATTTCTGAATTATTTGGTATTAGTGATCATTTTAGCAAGAAAGAAATTTATGATTTTGTATTCTTAGGCATTTATATTTGGTGATAAATATGGTGACTCTGGTGATAAATGGGTTTGCATGAATGACTGTTTTGATTGAGAAGAAATTGCTGAGAAATTATTTGTAAAACATAAAGTCGTCCATTACCATGAGTAAACATGAAAATTAATTTTAAGGTATTGCACACCGTCTCTACGGCTACAGAATTTTCAATAATGTTGGCTGTTCAAGATGGGGTTGGACCTGTCTTAATGAAGAGTTTAGTTTAAAACATGCACTGTTGGCAAAATAAATTAAACTTAGAAGTATTTATTTATTTATTTACTAGTTTTATCAGAGTTAGGTTTTCAATGGTTGTGTTATTTAGAAGTATATGTTGATGTAAGTAGTTTCTTATCTAACAAATCTAGATGGTTATAAAGAAAGGATTAGTTGTGATTTTTTTTAAGAGTATCTAAGAGCATCTATAAGGTTATATTATGATATGGCTTTCTTCCATTGTTTTGAAATATCAATAATATTGTGAGTTATTTATTTCTTCTCTCCCTCATACATAATTTGAGTGATTATTTTATTCCTTCAATTATGTAACCCTACACGCTTCAATTATTATTGGAATCCTATATTTGGATTCAACATATATATTTAGGTAGGAACTTAATAATTTCAGTTACATTTCAATTTTATTACCTTGCATACATTATTTTTTATTATCTCGCATATATGGCATTAAAAAAAATCTAACGTTAAGTAATATTGGAATAAAATTTTCAAAATATCTTCAATCCAAACAAAGCAGCAGAAACAAAGCATAGTGTAAGAACATAACAAAGTTAGTGCAAATTAAGTATAGTGTAAGAACATAACATAGAATCGTTTTGTTTTTTTCTTGGCCAACATAGAATCTTACATGAATGTAGACGAATCTATGTGATGCACATTACTCCTACTATACAAAACTGAAGAGAATAATTCATGAATTGTGTGAAAGTCCGAAAATTTTCATGTCCTATTTAAAACTTAGCTCATGTTACATTTTCCTTTCTGTTATTGGTTGACTTATATTGTCCCTTAAAACATTCATCACATCTAATATTCACTTAATCTACTATATATATATATATACACACACACATACTAACAATTATTATCTTTCCTTATACTTTCACTATTTAATATTGCCTACCTTTTCTTGTATTTATTTACTTTTTTAATTAATCTTATATTTTCAAAAATATAATACCTTAAATATATTTTAATGAATGCCCTATGGGAACCTGTTAGACAGACCAATTGTAATTTAAGAAAAAAAAAACTTAGTATATTCTAGCATGGGAGAGGCTCTTGTGCAACAGAAGAGCAAACAGTGGCATCTATGCTACCATTGTTGGATCCTTAATCCAACGTTGGACTTATATGTAAATAATTATGGGTTGTAGACTGTTAAATAAGGTTAAATTCAATTAAAGTGATCAAATATGGTTTGAACTTGATGTATCTAATAGGATGTAGGCCTTTAATGTGTAGAGACTTAAGGGCTCCTATTTCTATGATAAGCTGAAATAGAGTTCCAAAAGGTAACAGGAATGTTACCTATAAATAGGGTTATGGTCCCCAAGTCACACGAATCATTGTTCTTTTGTCGTATTTTCTAGTACCATAAAATATAGCTCTTTCCTGATATCCCATCGTTAGGAAAGATACCAGAGAGAAACAAAAGGCCTCTCTCAAGGATCGGCGAATACGTGTTGACCTGGAAGGTCACCCCAAATTCTCTAAAGATTCAAGTAACAAGTTTGTCAATATGGATCAAGGTACGTTTCCTCTATTTTATTGTTAATTTATTTCTTAATAATCGCCATATAGATTTTGGGTTTAATAGGTGATGGTTTTCACCAAAGGTTAATATAAATTACCGCTCTAACAAGTGGTATCAGAACCCATATGGTTGATTATTAGGAAATAATTTGGATCTAATAATTCATAGTAATTTGCACGGCTGAAAGTTTATGTTTCATGGTTTTTTTGTCAAGTTCCATGATTGTTTCATAATTCGGGTTTGCTTTTTTTACTTTTGCAATCTTGGTTGCTGATGGCATGAATGGATGTGATAAACAATTGCCGTTATAATTGAGCGATTGCATGTCGTATGAATTCATCCATAATGTCATCTTTATGCTGTGGTCCAAATTGCATCATGTGATTCATAAATTCGGTCAACTTTTCAATTCGTGGGTTCCACCACTATGATGGACAAGTCTTCATAAGGTTTTCATGGTCATTCCATGCTTCTGGTTTTGATTCACGGATATGTTAGTCAAATACTATTCTGGTTATGATTGTTTGCATATGTTCATGGCAGTGATTAATTCGTGAATTATACTATCCATTGTTTTGGCCGATCTATTGGTTCTGTATGCGATATTTGTTGGCCGATTGTTTACTTCTGCATCTCAAGCATTTGGCTTTGTTTGAAACTATAACTAATTGGCACGTGTTTCAAGAATCAAGTTTACTTGGCCTAGTTAATTATTTATTTTGTTTATATCACTTGAATCCATTTATGGGTATGCCTTTGATTATAAAATTAGGACAATTAACTTGAATTTTTTTTGACTTGTTTTCTTGTTTAAGAGCCAATATGTATATATTTATGTTAAAGAAATTAGGGTTTATTTAATTTAAGTGAACCCTAATAAAATTCATATGTGTGGCCCATTAAATATGTAGTTTTATAAAGTACTTATGGATTTCAAGAAAAAAAAATTTTTTTTGGCTTGAATGATAATTTTGGGTCAAATTATGGATATGGACCTTTGGTCCAATAAGTCTTGATCCAATTGACTAGTTTGACCACGTTTTGACCAGAGTTGACCAAAGTTGATTTTGATCAAAATTTTTATTTAATTTGGATAATTTTAAATTTGAATATTGGTATGATTATATATTTTTTGGAATAAATTAATTGAACTAATATGCCACTAAAGTTACATTTATTATGGAAATTAATTTATTTTAGAATATAACTAGTTGGGTATTTGTAATTTTATGAATATTGATATGCCCAAAGGAAGGTAAATATTTAATAAAATTATATGTGCACTTGTGGTAATAAATACGTGATAATTATTTGAATTTTTTACATGTAATTTATAAATTGGCCCAAGGAAAAATTTATTTTTGACATGTTATTATTATCAGTATTTATTACTGCACCAAAATATCACTTAGAAGTTAATATTTTTGTCCAAAGACAAAATATTAATGGAATATCGATATCTTGAGATGCGGTTACCTTTATTTAAATTTATTATTGTTTTGATTTATGTGAGATTGTTTTAATTATTTAATATTTTCTGTTCAGTTGCAAATGATCTTATGAATATTACTACCAATATCAATAATATTTCTATGTTGAATAACACAAATTTCAAGTTTTGAAAAAAAAATCTCTTGATAGTACTTGGAGTAATGGATCTCAACCTTGCGTTAAGGGATGATTCTCCCCCACCTTTTACAGATCAGAGTACCTCTGATGAAAAGAGAAATAATGAGAGGTGGGAGAGATCAAATCGCTTGTGTCTGATGATCATTAAAAAGGCCGTTCCAGAAGCATTTAGAGGAACAATGTCAGAAAAAAAGTAACCGCTAAAGAGTTCCTTCAAGACATTAAAAAAATGTTTGTCAAGAATGAAAAGACTGAAATTAGTACGCTCTTGATACGCCTAATTTCAATGAAATATAGTGGTAAAGGCAATATCAGAGAGTACATTATGGAAATGTTTCATCTAACTTCAAAATTAAATGCACTTAAATTGACACTCTCTGAAGAGTTACTAGTGCATTTGATTTTAATATCTTTTCCTACACAATTTAGTCAGTTTAAGGTGAGTTACAACTGTTAAAAGAAAACTTGATTTCTAAATGAGCTCATCTCACACTGTGTAGAGGAAGAGAAAAGGTTGAAGCAAGATTCGACAGAAAGTGCATATCTGGTGTCAACCACTAATAATAAAAGTATGGGATTTAAAAGAAAGAAGGAAAAAGGAGCTGCAGGTACAGCGCCACAAAAAAAATAACAAAAGAAATCAGATGATTAGGGAAAGAATAGTTACTTCTTCCGTAGAGTTGAAGAGCATAAAAAGAAGTATTGTACCAACTATCACGCTTGGCGTGCTAAAAAAAGTATGCTTCTTAATTTGGTTTGTTTTGAGGTTAATTTAACTTCAGTACCTAGACACACATGTTGGTTAGATTCTGGTGCAACAACTCACATCAGTGTGTTTATGCAGGGTTGCCTGAATTGCCGAAAGTCTAATGATAATGAAATATATATCTACGTGAGCGATGGCAAAATAGTTCAAGTTGAGACAATTGGAGTTTTTAGATTATTGTTAAAAATCAAATTTTTTTTGGATCTCAATGAGACATTTGTTGTACCGTCTTTTAGACGAAATTTAATTTCTATTTCTGTTTTGGACAAATTTGATTATTCTTGTTCATTTGGAAATGGAAAATTTGAATTGTTTCATGATTCAAAATTGGTTGGTTCTGGTTCTTTAATGCACTACGATAATCTATATTTAATTGATGCAATTGCCTCATTTAATGAATCTCAGCATTTGAGTATTAGAGGAGTAAAGACAAAATTAACCAATGAGAATTCAGTCGCATTATGGCACAAGAGATTGGGACATATCTCCAAACGGAGAATAGAAAGACTTGTGTCAAATGAAACTCTCGACCCCTTGAATTTTACAGATTTTGATGATTGTATTAACTGTATAAAGGAGAAACAAACCAATAAAAAGAGATTTGAAACCAATAGGTCCTTAGACGTCTTAGAACTTATAATACAGATATTTGTGGACCATTTCCTACATCTACTTCCTACATCTACTTGGAATGGTCAACAATATTTTATAACGTTCATAGACGATTTTTCAAGATATGACTACATATATCTCATTTCAGAAAAGTCACAGTCACTGGACGTGTTCAAAAATTTTAAGACTGAAATTGAGAATCAACTCAACAAAAGAATTAAAAGCGTCAGATCTGACCGTGGCGGTGAGTACTATGGTAGATATGACGGTTCAGGTGAACAACGTCCAGGATCATTTACTAAATATCTAGAGAAATACGGTATTGTCCCACAGTACACTATACCGGGTTCACCCACTATGAATGGTGTAGTTGAAAGACGAAATAGAACACTTAAAGACATGGTAAGGAATATGATATGTCATTCTATCTTACCAGAGTCACTTTGGGGTGAAACACTTAAAACTGCAGTATATATCTTTAATAGAGTTTCAATTAAAGCAACTATCAAAATCTCTTATGAGATTTGGACAGAGAAAAAGTCCAGTTTAAAGCATCTGCATGTTTGGGGGTGTCCAGTTGAGGCAAGGCCTTACAGGTCAAATGAAAAGAAACTGGATTCAAAAATAGTTAGTTGTTATTTTATTTGATACTTTGAAAGATCCAGAGGTTACAAGTTTTATGATTCCACAACTAAATCAATTTTTGACACAGAAAATGCCCGATTCTTTGAGGATGTCGAGTTTGAAGGAGAAAATACAGTAAGAAATATTGTCTTTAAAGAGGAATATATTAATATTCTCACAGGTGTCATTGATCTTGTTCAAGATCCTATTCTTGAACAAGATCATGACATGACAAATCAAGATAATGTCGAAGAACAAACTGTTATAGAAGAACAAACTCTTCCTCTCCAAAAACCAGTACCATTAAGAAGATCCACTAGAGAAAGGAGAAATGGAGTGTCAGATGATTACATTATTTTTCTCCAAGAACATGAGGATGATATTGGATTGATGAAAGATGTTCCAATCAACTTCCGTCAAACCATAAAAAATTCAAATTCTCAAAAGTGGATCAATGCCATGAATGAAGAGATTAAATTCATGAAAGACAATGATGTTTGGGATCTTATCCTATTACTAGAAGGTGCGAAATCCATTGGTTGTAAATGGATATTTAAAATCAAGAGAAATTTGAAAGACAATGTGGAAAGATACAAAACTCATCTTGTTGCTAAGGGATTTATACAAAAAGAAAGTATCGACTATAACGAAACCTTCTCTCCAGTCTCTTTAAAGGATTCTTTTAGAATTATCATGGCATTAGTGGCGCAATTCGATTTTGAGTTACATCAGATGGATGTAAAGACAGCGTTTTTCAATGGTAACATTGATGAGACGATTTATATGGTGCAACCAGAAAATTTTGTATCAGGAGATCCAAAGAATATGGTTTGCAAACTTAAAAAATCCATCTATGGGATCAAACAAGTGTTTCGACAATGGTATTTCAAATTTTATCAAGTGATCATCTCATTTGGTTTTGAGATGAACTTAGTGGATGATTGTATATACCATAAGTTCTGTGGGAACAAATATATTTTTCTGGTATTGTATGTTGATGACATTTTGCTTGCCAGCAACGATATGGGTCTATTGCATGAAATCAAGAAATTTCTATCTAAGAATATTGAGATGAAAAATCTTGATGATACATCTTTTTGTGTTAGACATACAGATATACCGGGATTGCTCTCGGGGTATTTTAGGGTTATCACAAAAGGGCTATATCGAAAAGGTTCTTAAAAGGTATGGCATGCAAAATTATAAATTAGGTGACACCCCTGTGACTAAAGGAGACAAATTTAGTCTTGAACAGTGTCCCAAGAATGCTTTTGAGAAAAAAGAGATGCAAAAGATTCCTTATGTGTCAGCAGTAGAGAGTCTAATGTATAATCAAGTATGTACGCGTTCGGATATTGCGTACATTACTAGAATGTTGGGTAAATATTTAAGTAATTATGGATTAGATCATTGGAAAGCAACCAAACGGGTCTTGCGGTATTTACAGAAACAAAAGATTACATACTCACGTATCGGAAGGCAGATGAGTTAGAGATCATTGGGTATACTGATTCCGATTATGTTGGATGCCAAGATACTATGAAGCCAACGTCAGGCTATATCTACTTGTTGGCTGGAGGTGCCATATCCTGGAAGAGTGCTAAACAGTCTCTCATAACATCTTCTACTATGGCTGCAGAGTTTATAACTTGTTATGAGGCATCCAATCAAGAAATTTAGCTGTAAAATTTTGACACAGGATTACGTGTAGTGGATAGTATTGAAAGACACTCAAATTATTTTGTGATAATAAGTCAGCAATTCTATTTCCAATAATAACAGGAGCTCGATGAAATCTAAACATATAGATATCAAGTTCCTGTTTGTTAAAGAAAGAGTACAGAGTGGACAGTTATCGATAAAGCATATCGGGACAAACTCCATGGTTGCGGATCCGCTTACTAAGGGATTGCCACCCAAAATGTTTCATGAGCATACTGCTCGTATGAGTGTCGTGTTATTAAATGATGTACAGTTTTAGTGGGAGTTTGTTATTTCAAATGCTCTTATAATACTTTTCGATTATTAATGATTTAAGGATATTTTATGCATAATAAAGTTTGAATTTATTTACATTCTGACTTTGGTATGATTTGATCTCATAAAAATTTAAGGTGGACCAGTTAGAAATAGGCATGTTTTGATCATATTACATGAAATTTCCATACTACACATCCACATCATGATTTATGTCATTCAATTGTATCGATATATGTGACCATTGATGGGTCGAGTTACGAAATTGTAACAAAGGCCGCTTTGATCCTATATTGGTATGATTGATGGACCGAATTGGTTACAGATACATTTTAGTTATGACAGTACAGTTAAGCTCATACGGTTAATTGTAAAACATAATTATAAGGTTACACATATAGTCCAAGTGGGAGATTGTTGAATCCTTAATCCAACGTTGGACTTATATGTAAATAATTATGGGTTGTAGACTGTCAAATAAGGTTAAATCCAATTAAAGTGATCAAATATGGTTTGGATTTGATGTATCTAATAGGATGTGGCTCTTTAATGTGTAGAGATTTAAGAGCTCCTATTTCTATGATGGGCTGAAATAGGGTTCCAAAAGGTAACAGGAATGTTACCTATAAATAGGGTTATGGTCCCCAGGTCACACGAATCATTATTTTTTTGTCGTATTTTCTAGTACCACAAAATATAGCTCTTTCCTGATATCCCATCGTCAGGAAAGATACCAGAGAGAAACAAAAGGTCTCTCTCAAGGATCGGCGAATACGTGTTGACCTGGAAGGCCACTCCAAATTCTCTAAGGATTCAAGTATCAAGTTTGCCAATATGGATCAAAGTACGCTTCCGCTATTTTACTGTTATTTATTTCTTAATAATCGCCATATAGATTTTGGGTTTAATAGGTGGTGGTTTTCACTAAAGGTTAATATAAATTACCGCTCTAACAACCATACTTCATCAGTATTAAGGAAAGTCTTGGTAACCTCTTACTATAAGTTTATTGCATAAAAAAATTGTAATTTAAGAAGTTATGCACTTAATATGGGTTCATTTGCCGCTATGTGATAATGTGATGTCATCGTCTCATTGAATACAAACGTGAAACCATTTTTCTTGAAAATGAAAAGGTAAAGGGATCAGGGACGGATTTACAGAGAGTAACAATTTAATGAATAGGCATGATATTTGTTTAGTTGAATCTAGGATGTTAATATACTTTAAAAAATAATTTAACTGAAATAATAGCTATATTGAATTTTAATATTTTGATTAAGTAGAGGAAATTTTTTAGAAAATTAACTAAACAAATAATTGAAGTGAATATTAATCAGAACAAGTGCCATAGAATTTTGCTTAACTATTATATTGCAATTCCTTTCCTTTTTTCTCCTTGTTATTTGTAATTATGTGTATGATAAAGTTCCGATTTTAGTATTTTTTCCATTTTAGTATTTTTGTGGTATTTTATAGGGTTAATCACATTTTATCCTCTTAAAGAATACCTCATTTCTCAATTTACCCCATAACCTTTAATTTTGCTCACTTAACCCCCTTTAGGACAAAATTGCCCGTGCATTATTTTGACTTTTTATTTACCTTGTTTTCCTTTCTTTTATTTTATTTTCTCTTTCTTCTTTATTTAATTCTTTCTCTTTCCCACAAAAATCTTCATCTTAATGATTGAAATTAAAAAAAAAGAATTGCAGAGATCTATCTTCTCCTTAAATAATTAAAAAAAATATTCAAATCACTTTCCTAAAATATAATTCTTTTAGCCTTTCAATTATTTTAATTTTGAATTTTCCTCTTTCCTTTCTAGTTTCTCATTTTATTCTCAAGAAAATATCATAAGATGAAATTGTTTTCCTTTCTTTTATTTCTTTTTCTCTCTTTTATTTCCTTTCTTTTATTTCTTTTCTCTTTCATCTTTCCCAATAGAAATTTCATTTCAACAAAAATTTTTGTTTTGAGTTTGTAATTGCATATTTCTGGGTGAAGGTTTAAAAGGCATCAAAAACTAATTTTGATTTTTTGTATGATGTCACGTGTCACAAATTTCAATTGATGATTATTAATCAGGTCAGAATTTCACCTTAAGATATTTTCTTGGGAATAAAATGAGAAACTAAAAAGGAAAGAGGAAAATCCAAAATTAAAAGAATTGAAAGGCTAAAAAAATTGTATTTTAGGAAAGTGATTTGAATATTATTTTAATCATTTAAGGAGAAGATAGATCTCTGCAATTCCTCTTTTTTAATTTCAATCATTAAGGTGAAAATTTTTGTAGGAAAGAGGAAGAATTAAGTAAAGAAATAAAATAAATAAAAGAAAGGAAAATAAGGTAAATGAAAAGTCAAAATAATGCAAGGGTAATTTTGTCCTAAAGGGGGTTAAGTGAGCAAAATTAAAGGTTAGGGGGTAAACTGAGAAATGAGATATTCTTTAAGGGGATAAAATGTGCTTAACCCTATTTTATATTAGAACACGTGCACATAAATTCTGGACAAAAAAAATGATCAAAGTTGAATTTGACATAAAATAATTCCATGCCAAAAGCGAAAAGAAGTGAAGAAAAATCTCTTGCATTTGAAAACCATAATTACTAGAATAAGAATTTAGCCTCAATAATATCAAGAATAACATAATGTAGGGAGTAGAGTTGGGTTGGGTAGCAAGGTCGGAGGAACCCAAGACATCCTAACAAAAAAGAATAACATAATATACGAGTCAAGACTTGTTAACCATTGATTTTTTTTTGAAAGAATAGCCATTGCATTTTAAGAAAATACCAACTGTCTATCTTGTTCATTTATTAAAAATAAAAATAATGAGAGTAGAAGCAAAATGATTAATGTAACAGAGAGGGATCCTCGTGAAAAATAGAAATATAAGATTTGGGATTAGTTTTCCATTCTGCGCGTGTATATATTGCAATATATAAACTATAAAGGGAATAAAGTTGTAAATTGCATCATCAAGTTTGGGAGTATTATATGAACGGAAGATTATTTTGGCAAAAAAATCAGAATGATTTCCTGCACCCAGGACATTTTTATGTTGGACAAAAAACCTCAACAGCCACTAATCTATTAGTCGAATCATGTTTTGGCCATCAAACTATTTTTCGTCAGTAATTAACTACTAAATAACTTAATCAATAAACCTATGATCATTTGGTCGATAATTGCTCATAATATGCAAAATTAGCAATATACACGGCAAGGCGCAGGGCAATTTTGCCACTTCATACATATGAAATTAAATTTTTTTGGTTGACTCTCTAGTCTCTCCCCATCGTCTCCCCTTTCCCCGTCCCTCCAAAGGCACCAATCAGCCTGCCACCACCAGATGGAGATGCAGATGGACAGTCCACTAGACTCTCAATCAGCAGAATTCGTCACAAAGTGCCTCAACTTTCCTGCTCCTACACTATCCAGTGGCGGCGTCGACAAAGATGGATTCACAACCACAGCTGTCTGATTACTGTTTTCTCACATACTCCCTCCTAATTTTAAACCCCAAATTCCTCATTAGAAAATTCTCCAAGGACATTAAAATCATTCAATAGATCCTTATAGTCATAGTCTTGTTTCCTATGAAAACCGTCGTCGGCGACTACCAAATCACTTGTTCCTCTGGGATAGTGGTCATTTCCATCTCCTTTGAACTAGCGGCCGCCACTTCATTCTCCATCTCCTCTATGTCTTCTTCGTCTCTCACACAAGACCTAGGTTTCAAAAATTTTTGTTAAAGCTACATCGAGAAACCCAAATGCATACTCCAAAATTACAAGAAAAATTCAACCAAAAATTAAACTAGGTATTAAAGAAAAATATTTGGGCTTTGGTACTTTGAAGGATGTTGAGTGGGGATGAAAGCAAAAAGAAACCATAACCTAGACGAGGTGTTTTGTTGCCACTCAATTCTGATATGTACTAGTACCAGTATTTGGGAAAGAACAAATAGAAAGAGGAAAAACAAAAAACAAAAAACAAATGGGAGGAAAATTGAGAGATCCAATTCTGGTAAAGCCACCGACCACTGTTAAGCAGAAGAGGAAGAGAACTGAAGCTGAGCAATGAACAGGGCTAGAAGTCTGGTATATGATAGTTTTGATTCGTATTATTGATGATGTGGCAAATTGTATACCGCATGGTCTATAGTTGGGGCCGTAGACCGAGGCTACACAAATTTATGCCTTCACGGATTAATCGCTAATTTCACATATTATAAGCAATTATCGATTAAATGGTCACAAGTTTACTGATTAAGTTATTTAATGGTCAATTATTGACGAAAAATAGTTTGATATCCAAAACATGATCCGAACAATAGTGTTCAGTAGTCATTAAGGTTTTTTGCCCTTTTATGTTGAAGTAAGAAAAAATAGTAGCAATTGTAACACAATCTTCTAAGATAATGCTTGTCCACTGAACACGGCTTCATTGCTGCTGAATGGTGTCCCTGTCTCAATATCTCATTGAAAAGATGCAGAAATATCAGCTGAACGTATCAGCTATTTATTAAAATCCACAGCTGTATACATTGGCCTCACTAAATTACCTACCTTATTTATTTGTTTGGTTCGCGAGGAAAATTTACAGCTAGTATGAATAGCTTCCTCTAAGATTTGCAGCACATATAGCAGGATCGAACAATTGAAAATCCTAGGCACTTGCCAGCCAACCTATGCCTCATCCAGGGAAAGATGGCCATTGCAAGAGCAATCTGCTGCGTTATCCTTGTTCTCCTTTTTTGCATCAGGTAAAATTTCACGAGTCATATCAACACAACTTAATAAGTATATTACAACTATTTCTTGAAAACAATTCTTTTTTTCAGTGATAATTAAATATTTCGAACTTAAATTTTTAGATTTTTTTCCATGCCCTTTTTTTCTTGTCTAATACCAATAGTATAAACATCACTGAAAAGTTGGCTTACGTGCATTTTTGTGCCATAATAATTTCATGTGGTGATAAATATTGATATTATTAATTAATGCATGCAAGGTGGCAATAACTAGATGGTGATGGGGGAGGGTTGGGTTGGGTTGTACGGGAGCAGGGAGTGTAAGTAAGAGGTCTCGGATTCGAGTCCTCCTACTTACACTTAAAAAAAAAAAACTAGATGGTGATGGGTCAAGGATCAACCCCAATCATCCCGCCTAAAAGATGCACAGATGGTGTAGGTGTATGCGACGCAACATGCGATGCTCTGTGTTGTCTCTCATTGTGCAACACCTACTTCAATAACCTTCATCTCCAGGCACTCTGCCAAAAAGCCCCAGGAGTTGGTAGAGTCTTGTGCCTCTGCAGGCACGACTGCTGAGTGCTGCCCATGCATGCACATAAATGATCTACTACGTTCCATGCTTTGTATGAAGGCATTCACAACTTGAGATTATGAATAATTGATATATAGTAAATGTTACCATAGGGGTTCTACGTACTCTTGGTTGGATAGAGGAGTAAAGGATCTTTACATGGACTCCAACTACATTAATTGTTTGATAGAATGGGATGAATAAAAGTACACTTCCTCTATGTGCTCGTCTCAAAAATTTTAATGAGCCCACAATAACTTTTTCTTTTGTTTCAATTCTCCGTATTGCAAAATAATTTTGGTGTAGCCGCTTTATTGGATTCCATCTTTAATATGATGACATTTGACTAACTCAACGTACGACCATTACAGTAGTTTCATCCACGTGTAAAATGTATTAAAATTCAGAAAATTCTACCCTAAATGATATACGATAAATACAAACTAAAAGATCGTCCAACTCCTGCTTTTTGGAAGTTCTTTTCTATCATTTTGACAAAACATGTTTTTGAAATTGCTTTTTTTTTAGATAAACTTTTGAAATTTTAATTATATTTGGATCGTTAATTAATGGAAAAAGATAGTAGCATTAATCTTGAACTCGTTTTGTGTTTCACTTGTCACTCTACTGCAGGTCCAATACTTGAAGATCTGCAATCTAATGTTGGCAGAATTGACTCTCTCACGTTTTAAAGTGACTGGGTAAATATTGTAATTCGTAAAATTGTAACTCACTCTTTCGCTAGATATATGCCCAATGTGCTGGCAATCATTAATCTATTTGGGAGCATATGCTCCTTCATTTGTTTCATCATTAATCTATTCTAACGGCTGATTTTCAATTATCATAATAAACTTTTATATTTGTTACCCAAAAAAGAAAATTCTTGAAGGCGTACATAGTGGCTATCAAAACTTAGTAATACGCAGTAAAGAATAAGAAAAGATAATGATTTTATACTTTTAATCTTATTCTTTAATGTTTACTCTAAACCAAATAAATTCCATGCCCCTGGTTTGTGGTAAAAAAAAAAAAAAAAAAGTCTTGCAATCTTCACTTACTATTAATTCTAGTTTTCCATCGTTCTCAATACCTGATAAGCATCAAGATTACCAGCCCCCATTACTAAATAGTAGCGGTACTATTTTAACTAGTGGTCGACCCATGAAGAAGAATTTGCAAATTTAATGAAAATTCTACGACTTTTGATACCAGGATTTTCCTTCTTTTGCAAATGACATATGCTTTTTTTTTTTTTTGAGGGTACAAATGACATATGCTTTGAATGATGTAACTTGTAAGTGAATGAAATCCTTGGCCGGCCGAAGAAAAGATAAAGATAATTCGGGTCTTTTGTTCTTCTTTCTTGAGTTTCACAAATAATAATAATACTAATAAATCTACGCCTTCTATGGGAACCCAACCCATAAATGATACTACTAGTCTGCCTGTTTATTCAAATGTGTTGAAAGATGATGATTGGGGATTATTCTCATTTCCGGTTTCTCGATTGACAATGATGAAGAATTCACACGTCTTTTTTTTTTTTTTATCTTTTATGTCCAAATATATCGATTGACAATGATGATGATTGGGGAAAATTGAAATGTAAAGATGATTAGTTATTTGGGTAGTTATCAACTTAGGGTCTGTTTGATAACATAAAAAAGTGCTGACATTAAGATGTTTTGGGTGTTTGATAAATGAAAATTCATTTGCTGAACTTGTTAAGTAGTGCTGAACTTGTGTGTATTTTTTTCAGCACAAGAATCCTAACTGAATGCTTAATTTTGATAAGAATCAATAGAATTACTTCAACTATCTTATCTTATCTACCAAATCTACCCTTGTTTATTAATTATGTTCAAAATTCTTATATAATTAAACAACCTAATATTCTCTATCTAATGATTTTCTATTTCTATTTTCTCCCTTTTAATTGACTTTCGCTTATTCTCCATACTCCTCATATAATATAATTCATCTTTTATATTAATTTGATTTAAAAATAAATATTGTCATTTTCATACCTAACATTTTTTGCTAATTAAATCATAGGTTCTATTTCTTTTTTGGATGAAAAGATATAAGGGCAAAATTGTCAAATTTAACTTATTAAGCATTCAGTTATAAATGTTTACCAAACAGCATTCATACATTTTTTCAGTGTTTAAAATTCAGCAAATTAATTGTTTCAGTATTCAAATTTCAGAATTTAGACTTCAGAATTCAGATTCAGTTTTATCAAACGGAACCTTAATTTCTAATTCTAAAACTAAAAGTTGTACATAATTTTTTTAATATATTTGGACCATTTTAATATAAGAGTACTAAAAACAGATAGATCACAAAATGGCCCATCGCCATAATCCCTAATGCTGTGTATATATACTTGTCTTGATCGACATACTTAACCCTTAATAACAGCATTGTAAATCATAGTATAATAATAATTAACTATTAAGAAGGCTGATTTAAATGATAACATCAACATAGGAGAACCTTCATCAAGTTTACACGATTGCCGTCCACTAGATAATTATTCTGGGCACACAGAGCTACGACAAGAGTTTGCAACTTCTAAATTTTGGAGCTGGTGACAGGCACTGTTGGCTGATGACTGATGTACTAGAATAACTCTTGTAGCGAAGATCAAAACGGGCTCTCAAAATTTGATAGCAAACTAAAAGTTGAAACTTTAGAAATTAGAGGTCCTGGTTCTAATCCATCTTTCCTCTCTTCGCTTCTTAAATTTCACCCATCCCTTTTTTTTTTTATGGGGTAGGGCTGGGGGGGGGGGGGGGATGTTTGCATTAGATCAGCAATACACATACGAGTCATTTACTCATGTTACTGTTTCAAGGGGGAGCTCTCAGCTCCTATTGGGAAATTTTTTCTCGTGTTGAACCAAGTACATTACAGTATTCTAACAAGTTTTCATTAGAATACCAATTACCTAAGAGGGTAATCATGAACTGAATGTCATATTGTTTGAGAAGTAAACGTGAGATATAGACACAGAGAATATTAGTCTTGGAAACTGACAGATCTAACCAAAGAAGCTGACATATTTATACATCAGGTTCGCTCGAGGCAGACAAGTTGAACTTCAATAAGTAAGCCAACTGATGACGGAAGTCAGAGCAAAAAAGCCATAATTCATATCAACTGAACAAGCAAAAGATTTTATGTGCAAATATCTACAACCTTAAAAGGTGGAAAATGCTGATAACTCGATTGTTTTGAAGTAGATAGCTTTCTTTAGCTACTAGAAAATTATAAAAAGAAAACTTTAGACACATAACCATTGCACCGGAAAAAAAAAAAAGAAGATACACATCGCCACTCATGATGAGAGTTGCGCCTTGGGCAGACTTTGTCCCATTTAGGCTTAGCTTTATCTCATGTGGATGCAGAAGACCATGCACCTTCATGTTATGCTAAACAGGCATAGAAATAGCCGCAAAGGCTAGCTAACAGGGATATCTAACTTGACACACCCGGCAATGTAAACATATCCAAGTACCAGAATTATCTGTATAATTCTATTAGGCACCAGCAAATTTGTCCACGCTCTTGACCTGGATGATAGCAGGTGCTTGAACATTGAAAAGTTTCTCACAGATCAATTATGACTACAGTTGACATCTGGCTTCCAGATCTACACACGAAATACCAAAAATAGCCATATGAATCCATCATTCTTAGCTCAGAAACACTTTGAATCCACAAAAGATTACTTAGGAGTGCTAAATATAAATTTCTTAATTCTCCTTTCTAAAGAGCGCGGCGGCAACATGATAAGAGTTGGCAACACCATGCATGGTGAGATTTTTATAGTATGTTTCATGGCAGATACAATCAGAAGAGTGGCAAAAGTTTCAAAAACTTATTCTCTGTAAAATATGTCAAGCTAGAAGCGGTAAAGAATTAAGCATCAGTAAACAAATTTATGGAATGGGTGTATCCAACGTGTCAACAAACTAATACATTTAGTAATTCCAACAAAACGGATACAAAAAGCATACTTGTACAACTTCCACCTATCAAAGATAATAAAATGCCACTTGTGAGTATTGATAAGATCAAGAAATGGTGGACCTGAGTCATATCTTTGAGAAATTTTCCTCGTGCTAAGCAAGGCCATCAAAGCATTCCAGCAAGAGCTAAGTGGAACTTGGAATGGGAAAGGACAAGTATGAATGGATCTAAATTAGTACCAAAAGAGCAACAAGAGTGCACATTGACAAGGAGAACAGAATTAAATTTGCCCATTGTGGGAAGCAATTTTGATTCTGCATTGTGCGGTTAGAGACAATGTAGTCCAGAGAAAGTTTTGGCGACAGAAGGACTATAAACTTTGACAAGAAGAGACAAAAGGAGAAAGAACTTGAAGCAATCACTAGTGAAATTGAACTTTGACATAAATGTAATGTAGCTCCATTCAGGTTGCACAGACAGTAGGCTAGAAACTGGCATTGTTTTCAATAATTGGACTGCATAAGAACTTCTAATCCAGCATGGGAAGACCATCAATCAAGTATTTGCTTTAGAAAAACCTAACAGAGTAGAAAATTACAAAATCGATGCAGTGAATTGTTAAAATAAAAACAAAAGAAACTTAAGAGTAACTGCAATAGAGCTGGAACTTCACATGGTTCATAATTCATCCAGCAACTAACCTACATCATTCAATTCAATTGCAAAATAGGAAAACATCCAATTTATCAGCTAATATAATTCTCAACAAGCATTTCCACGAAACAAGGACAGAGTAGCTTCAATGATCATTTGATTGTTCACATGTGTGTGTGAGAGAGAGAGAGAAAGAGAGAGAGCAAACTAAACAGTAATTGAGAGGTGAAGACCATAACAAAAATCCTTGCTAAGCCTTGCTTTGGATGTTTCAGAAAATGGAAAATCATTGTTTTGTTCCATCCTTCTATTTTTTTAGTGAAAGATTGTACAGCAATTACAACCAGCAGTGTTGTGATACTGCAAGAATTTCTTTCAATTTCCAGTCCCTTGGGGCTCGAAAATATTTTATTCTATACCAAAACACTATGATGCAATCTGTTAGAAGGACAGAAAGAAGTACAAAAATTATCCAGAATTCTTATCAATGCCCCTTTACGAACATTACACAACAGTTCTATACCTACACCATTTTAATTCTTAGGGCAGGGTAGATGATACTCATCAAATTCAAGCTTGCCAAGTTTTATTTAATGATGAAAATTATTACTTGTAAATACTACATTTGACTGGCTGGTACTGGTGTCAAGCTGCATGCCATATTACAGAGAATTCTTTATTTTTGCCAAATAAATTAGCAATGAATTCACAGATTAACCTTTGCAATCCGGTGAAAAAAGCCTCTCCACATTGCAGCTCAAATGGAGTAACTGAAAATTGCAAATTGGAAAAATTTACATAAACACACTGAAATGGACTTCATAACTTTTATACCTGAATGTTACAAATTTCATCAAAAAACAGCAGGCAGCGACTTGGGATCAAGTTCAAAAGATCCCTCTGGTACACCTTCCCTTTTATAGCTGCTCATCCTAAAAGAAGGTACTGCATGGGAGAACCTAAAGAATTCTTCATCATGTATCACAAAAATATCCTCCTTATCATGGCTTCTTCTGTGATATAAGCTTGCATATCCTTCCAATTTATCCAAGTAAGCAACTTTAGTGTCAAAAGAATTTCTCTGGACAATCTCAACTATCTCATACTGGCAGCGTAAATGATTATCAGGTTTCGAAGCCCAGCAATTAGTATTCCAGTCCTTATAGAGGGCCCAAGTCTCTCCCTCTTGAGGATGAATTAAGTAATGACTAACAAGATGCCAAGAAGTAAGAGTCTCTTTGTAGCAAACTTGATACGAAAAGTTACAACGAGACAATGACAAGGCCTCTTCTTTACCACATATAAATCCACCACAACCAACTGGTAAGCCAGTATCTATCCACTCGTTCCAACCCTGCTTTGTAGCAGGTAACTTCACACTTTTGGACCTCTTATACGGCATTGTACGTTGATAATGTGCCACAGGCTGGAGCCATGCAACATGAACAATAGGATCACGTACCTTCAGGATCCTTGCATATAATTTTTGTATCTTATCATTACTACTATGATAGGAACGAGCCCAAATTTGACCAACACGGAAGCTGCTTAAGGTGTACGCTCTTCTGAAGTTATTAAACAATTTGTTCGAATGATAAGTAGGACTTGAGTTTGAATTGGCCAAGCCTAAACCTGCCTGACCAAGATCACATGCTGAACCTGAATAAGCTGAATCGGATTCCAACACTGAATGGGACTCCTTTAGATCACATCCCGAACCTGAATGACCTAAATCACCAGAGTCTGATCCAACCAGATCAATGAGAGCACGTTGTTCAGATTCATTCTCAGATGCGCCCTTGTCTTCACTTTTCCTTCTTTTCTTTGTCCTTTCTGGGGATGGTGTTGGATTTATTGAACCCGGTTTATTAGAACAACATTCCTTGCTTTTCTGAGCAGAGTCAAGCTCTCTCTGTTTCATGACAAGCTCCTTCTGTAACTCCAAAACCTTTTCCCTAGCCTCAAGCTCACTTTCTCTAGCTTCAAGCATCCCCTGTTTTGAACCCAAAACCTTTTCCCTCAACTCAATCTCCTTCTCTAAGCTCTCCAACTTTTCCTCTTTCTTATCAAGCTCATTTTCTCTACTCCCAATCTGTTTCTTAACCAACTCGAGCTCCCTCCAACGATCCGCTACCTGCCTTTCTTTCAAACATATTTCTCTAAAACCCTCATCGACAGAACATCTAAGATCCCCAATATGTTTCCCCTCCAACTCTATCCTCTCAAAAAGCCCTCCTATCAACTTCTCTTGCTCACTCAATTTCTCTTCCCTAACTCTAATATCATCTCTAATCAAACTCAATTCATTCTTTTTCACATCCAATTCTTTCCACCCTTGTTCCAAAATCAAACGACACTCTCTCTCCTTCTCCTCAAATTCCTTCGCCCGAGCTTCAATGGCCTCTAGCATCAGAGCAAGTTCTCTAGAACTTTCAGAAAGAGATCCTTGTACTCCATTCAGATGATTTTCTCTAGCTTCCAATCCAGTCAAAGCCTCTCGGAAACAATTCCGTATCAAGTCCAAATTTTGTTCAAATTTCCCAGATATCTCCTCCAGAACACCCATAAATGAGTGTGGTTTATAATAACCGCGATAACAAAAGCTTAGAAAATAAAGCTTTTATCTCCAAAAAAAACTAGTACCTGTGGTGGTAATCCGGCAGCAATTGAAGGAATATGGATGTAGTTCGGCGACTATGTCGAGTTTTAGTGAGCTGTGCTAGGGCTGAAATGGCGAGAGGTAGGGTTTCACGGCGGAGGTCTTGGCCGTCACATGGCCCATTTCCGACCAGTCAATACATTTTGAAAATAGTTCGGTATTTCGGTTCGCGGCCATTCCTCAATTGTATTTCTTTACGTTTCTTTTTGCGGTATTTCGGCTTTGGGAAATTTGCCAAATTGGTCCCTAACATTTACCAAAAACACTTTTTTAGTCCCTAACATATAAAATCAGCCAAAATTGTCCTTCACATTTAAATTGTGATCCAATTTGGTCCTAATGCTCGTTTTTACTCATTTCTCCGGCTAAAAATAGCACGCCCCTCTCACGTGGTCATATTTTCATGGGCAAAATTGGAAAACAAAAGCTTTCTTCTTTCTTCTTGTCCCCTGTTTCTTCTTCTCCATCGCGACCGAGAGCCCTCATCACCGCCGCCGCATCCTCCGCCCCTCCAACCTCGCTTGTCCGCCGCCTCTCTCTACTGTCGCGCGATCTCTGCTCCGCTGCCCTGCGCACTGCCCTCGTCTCTCTCTTTAGTCGACCGCATCCTTCCACCAGCTCACCCGCGACCCCAGCGCACGCCGCCCGCTGCTCAGCGCGTCGCCACTGCGCGGCTCTCTTTCATCCTCTGCCTGCCCCGACGCTGCAGCCCGCATCCACGAGAAGCAGCCGCCGCCGCTGCTCGACGCCACTGGCGCGCGTCGCATACCTCACCTCACCTTACTTCACTCCCTCTTTTGATCACCTCCAAATATGCTTCTGTTCAGGTGAACTCAGTCACCGTTGTGGTGAACCTGTCCTTAGAGAATCGAAGCAAGATAAAGATCGTGAGGTCAGGGATCGTCCCCAGTGGATCTGGGATTTGTGTTTTCCAATTTTGCCCTTGAAAATATGGCCACGTGAGAGAGGCGTGCTATTTTTAGCCGGAGAAAGGAGCAAAAATGAGCATTAGGACCAAATTGGATCACAATTTAAATGTGAAGGACAATTTTGGCTGATTTTATATGTTAGAAACTAAAAAAGTGTTTTTGGTAAATGTTAGGGACCAATTTGGCAAATTTCCCTTCGGCTTTTACCTTTACGTTTCAATTGTATTTCGGTCAACGTTTTAAAACTCGGACCGTTAATTGAATCGGTAAACTGTTCGGGTCAAGGTTCAACCGATCGGATCGGTTCAACTCTAGTTCAATAAATTTTTAAAAAAATAATTTATATAAATATATATATGCACAAAATAAGACATGTAATGGACTAATTTAAAACTTTATATGATGGAAAGTTTACTATTTTTGAATAACTTGGATTTTCAAAAATAAATTTTTACATTATAAGTTGAAACAAATAAATTTCATCTCAATTTTAATTATATCTACCAAAAAAATCTTAAATCCAACCCAAAAATATCACAATATTTTGAAATTATACAAAATTCACGTCTATGAGAATTTAGACATTGTGAACTTAAATTTTAATTTACGTTTTTTAAATTTAGAGATTGTGACTTAAAAAAGAAAGTTTTGAATTTGAAGGAAGTCAAGAGTATCGAAAATAGAAATGCAAACTTGATAAGAAACAAAAAAATGAGATAAAAGTGAGTGGTTGTGGCATTAAATAATTTGGGTTAAAGAAAAATAATTTTTTTTAACTTTTTTCAATTTAATGGACAAAAACAAAATTAAAAGATGGAAGAAAATATCAATAAATTAAAACTAAAAAGGTTTGATTAAAAAGAGAGTGACAAAAGAAAAGAGGAGAGAGAGAGAAAGAGAGAGAGTGTGTTGAAAATTAAAAAGAAAGAGTCATGAAATGATGAAATTTTGTAAGAAAAATAAAAAAGAAAAGAAATATGGGTGTTTGTTTTATATAAATAAGTTATCAAAAAAAGCTAATAAGATGTGATGGTGCAATGGTTACTACATTGGTTTTCTATTACAAAGGTCTTGATAGTTGCATTTTGCAAATTTTAAGAAAAAAAGAGGGGAAATTTGAAAACCAGCCACCGGTTCAGCGGTTTTCACGGGTTTGACCGATTTTCTGACAAAGTCAACTCTAACATAGAACTGGACTGGTGCCATGATCGGTTCGCAGTTCAACCGATCGAACCGGCTAGTCTGATCCGATTTTCAAAACACTGATTTTGGTGTCGGATTGAAGTAGTTGAATCGAAATATCATATATCTTATATTACCCACTAGTTGAACCAATAACCCGCTGACCCACCTCGTTCGCGGGGTTCCCTCCCAGGTTGGGTTTAATAACTATGCTTTTACTTGAATTAGGACTGGATTGTAAGTGGGTTCAAAGATGGAGCACAATTAACAATAGGCTATGTTTTCGGCCAAATTAGGCTTAACTAGGGATATAAATAAGTATAAACAAATCGAATATTATGAAACAATTAAAAGTATGGATGTCCATTTGTATTCTCAAGAGAACTAATTCATAATTCATTAATCCCAAGGGGATTAATTCATAATTCAGTACTACATTATGTAAAGGAATTATAATGGATAAACGGTTTCAATCTATAAATCCATTCATGTATTAGAAGAACCGTTTCATACACTATTCATGTTCTTGTAGTAATGAGTGTTTAATAAAATTGATTTACCTTTAATTTTGTAGTACCTATATATAGAGGTACCTTGACAACTCTTGGAATTACTTTTTGATTAGTTGGAATAATAAGAATATTATTCTCTATTTCTCTATTTCTTTCTCTAATATTTCAATTCCTATTATAGTAGTTTATTTTATTAGTTTTATAACACGTTGTCAGCACGAGTTTCTACTTCTGAGTAAAGTTGAAACACGAGACTTTATCGAAATTCTGCTAGTATCAAATAAACTATTGGATATTTTTTCGAGCAGCCCTTGACTACCTATTGAGGTAAACCTCTGACCCACAAACTTATTTCAATTTCTTATGGCTAACATTTGAATGATCGCAAAATACAAGTGCCTACTGCTGAGCAACCATTAAACACAAACATATAATGTTTGACATCTTTGAGGTAATATTTCTGCTTTTAATTCTACTTATCTTTAGAATTATTTGTTATAGATACTTATATTCTGATGCAATGAGTTTTGAAGATGCTATTATAGAAAATCAATTATGTTTAAGGATCCACTTGTCTTTTGAATACTTAAAGAAAAAAATTCGACCACCCGACAATGATCGTTCTATAACGAAAAGATTTGGCCACCAGAAGATGGTCATTATTTCAAAATCTGGTATGATAAATTTACTTATGGCTGCAAGTATACAATTCTGCTATGTTTAGAATTATTTCTTAGTTGAAAATAAATATTCTCTACATATTTCTCAAATATACTCTTGTAGTATTAATATTGAGAAAAAATTTGAGAAGTATTCTGTACTTATTGCATGCTAGTTCTAGTCCATTCTCAGAAGTGAATGCGATTAAATTCAATTTATTAGTTATGGTTGCTGCCATGACTATGATTTTGATAAATATGTATTTTACCATAACAAGAGAAAAAGTTACCACTTGAAGTGGGATAATAATGATAACGACAAGAAAGTAAGGATCCTGAAGATAAATGTTCCAAAATACATTTGACAAATCAAAATTATAATAGCATCTTCACATGACCAATTTCTTTAAACGCCCTGAAGGTGTATAATGATTGATTTAATTTATGATAGTAATTGACTTTTCTTTCTGAAGAAGAAATGGATGTTAAATATTTGGGATCAATGGATTATGGTAATGATATTTGTCCCATAAGAATTATGGTGACAATGACATGCGTCTCATTAATAAGTGCTACTATATACACTATATTCCAATAAGAGAGACAAATATAATCAGTGGTAGTGCTTAAGTGACTAAAAGCTCCAGAAGAGCCACTACTACATTTCTCCCCGTAGAAGAAATGTTTATCATAAACAAAGCACTACTTTTTACCATGTCTCGAAAAATTTATTGAATTTGAATATCCGTCGAAATGGATATCAAATTGAGACACTAAATGAGACAATAATAAAGATTATGTTTAGAAATCAAGTGAGATAAATGTTAATTATGTCATAATAACCATTCGAGTTTCGAAAGAGAAATGGTTATCAATATAGTTGTCTTCATTCCCATTTGATTTATAATCATCACCTATAGTAAATCAGAAGTTTACTGATCCCAATGAATATATGATTTGGCAAAAGTGAGAACATTTGAAAGTTGACAAGTCTTTATACATACCATTTTTAAATTATATGGCTCCAAAAGAAATTTAAAATTTATGTCGGGTATGAATCCCCTTTTACGATTAAATATTGTAAAATATTGATGGGTGATCTATTGAATGACTTATTTATTCTAATGAGTTATGATTCCTGATATTAGGGGGAGCAAAGATCAACAAAAAAGGAAATCATTTGAAAAATTGGATTTCCTCGATCCTCATATAAAATAATGTGAACTGGAAGTTCAAAAAATGATTCATTTGTAAAAAGTTGCAAATCAATTGTCAGATATATTATCGACTCGAGAAGAGTCATTAAATCGACTATTCTTGCAGGAAATACTCTGGTTAAAATTAATATCCCTGAAGTACATGTATAAGTGCTACAAATAAATTTAAGACCGGCCTACCCAAATAAAGTATAAATTGATTTCAAATATCTCCAGAGATTAAATAAATGTCATGACAAAATTCAACCTCATGAAGAGGTCGCTCCTAAAGAGCCAACTCCTGAAGAGAACGAAATCATAGACAATTTAATTGGAGCATAATGAAATGTAACACTTGATATTATAGAAGTTGATGAGAATCATGAATCTAAATCGGTTGATAAATGTCGGTATAGAAATGATTGGCTAAAATGAAAAGATGCGATCCAATCTGAATTAGATTTACTGGTTAAAAGAAAAGCTTTTGGACCTATAGTCCAAACACCTGAAATGTAAAGCCAGTAGGATATAAATGGGTATTTGTGAGAAAAAAAAATGAGAAAAATGAAATTGTGAGGTATAAAGCAAGACTTGTAATCCAAGAATTTTCACAAAGGCCTGAATTTGATTATGATGAAACGTATTCACCTGTAGTGGATGCTATCACATTTAGATATCTTGTGAGTTTTGCAATACATGAAAAATTAGATATGCGTCTAATGGACGTCATTACTGCATATTTATATGAAAATCTTGAAAATGATATTTATATAAAAATTCTCCAAGGATTCAACATGCCTGAAGCATGCAAATCATATTTTAAAGATATTTATTCTATTAAATTACAAAAGTCTTTGTATGGGATCAAACAATCTGGACGTATGTGGTATAACCGCATCAATGAATATTTAACTAAAGAAGGTTATACAAATGATCCAATATGTCCATGTATTTTTATCAAGAAAAATAGATCAAATTTTGTGATAATTGATGTATATGTTGATGATCTAAATATGACTGGAACTCCTGAAGAGATTCAAAATAGTGTTGAATATTTGAAGAAGGAATTTGAGATCAAAGTTTTTGGAAAAACGAAATTTTGCCTTGGTTTACAAATTGAGCATTTGAAAAATGAAATTTTTGTCCACCAAACTGCTTATACTCGGAATCTATTAAAGCGATTTTATATGGATAAGGTACATACATTAATTACCACAATGGTCGTCAGATCATTAGATCCTAATAAGGATCCTTTTAAACCGTTAGAGGAAGATAAAAAGATACTTGGTCATGAAGTACCATATCTCATTGCAATTGGTGCACTAATGTATCTTGTTAATTGTACAAGACCAGATATATCATTTGCAGTGAATTTATTAGCAAGATTTAGTTCCTCGCCCACAAGACGATATTGGAATGGTATTAAACATATTTTTCGTTATCTCCAAGGAACAGTTGATCTTGGCTTATTTTATTCAAATAAATCTAAATCTGAATTACTTGGTTATGCTGATGCTAGATATTTATCTGACCTGTATAAAGCAAGATCTCAGACTGGTTATCTATTTACATATGGAGGTACAACTATTTCTTGGCGATCTACTAAGCAGTCATTAGCCACCACTTCATCGAATTATGCTGAAATAATAGCAATTCATGAGGCCAGTCGAGAATGTGTTTGGTTAAGATCAATGATCCACTATATTCGGAAGAGTTGTGGGTTATCTTTCGAAAAAAAAAATCCTCCAACTATATTATATAAAGATAATGCAGCTTGTATAGTTCAATTGAAAGGAACATATATTAAAGGAGATAGGACAAAAAATATTTCACCAAAATTCCTTTTTACTCATGATTTGCAAAAGATTGGTGAAATTGATGTGCAACAAATTCGATCAAATAATAATTTGACAGATTTATTTACCAAGCTATTGCCGACTGTAATATTTGAGAAATTGGTGAAGAATATTGGAATGCAACGATTAAAAGATCTCAAATAATATTTGCATCAGGGGGAGAAATTAATATATAGGAATAGCGTACTCTTTTTCTTTCACTAGAGTTTTTGTCCAGATGGATTTTTCCCTAGTAAGGTTTTAACGAGGTATATTCTTTGTGTAATGGACATCTAAGGGGGAGTGTTATGAAACAATTAAAAGTATGGATGTCCATTTGTATTATCAAGAGGACTAATTCATAATTCATTGATCCCAAGGGAATTAATTCATAATTCATTACTACATTATGTAAAGGCATTATAATGGACAAACAGTTTCAATCCATAAATACATTCAGGTATTGAAAGAACCGTTTCATAAACTATTCATGTTCTTGTAGTAATGAGTGTTTAATAGAATTGATGTACCTTTAATTTTGTAGTACCTATATATAAAAGTACCTTGACACCTCTTGAGATTACTTTTTGATTAGTTGGAATAATAAGAATATCATTCTCTATTGTCTATTTCTTTCTCTAATATTTCAATTCCTATTATAGTAGTTTATTTTATTAGTTTTATAACACTGAATACATTAGTATTCAAGATTGTTTCATTATTTTGATGAGTTTGAAATTTTATTCAAACTTAGCTTGTTTACTTCTTGACTGAGGTCGATCGAACTTTTATTGAGTTGAACTCAAGTCGAGTTTGAGTAGTTTGAACTTTTTATACATAAATTTCACTTATATACTGATCGAACCAAGGTTGGGTCGAATTTGAAAATTTATCAAACACAAATTGCTATTTAGGCTTAGTTTGATTGGTTGGCAAAACAACTCTTATCAAACGAGCTCAATTCAAATATCAAGCAGTTTGGTTTGTCTTTCAACCCTAGGCTTAACTTAAATAAGGTCTGACAGAGTTATCAACATCAAACATGAATAATTTTTGTGTGGTTGTACTTGTCAATTTTAACATTAATGGAATTTTTATGAAATAGTGAAGTGTTTGTTAACAATAAATGAACTTTAGTAAATTACATTTTTTAATCATGATAACTATAAAATATTTATATTTTTCTTCAATATACATAACTATGAAAAACATTTAAAAACCTAAAAATATGTTTATAAAAGAATTTAAACTAGGGGTGCAAATGAGTCGAATTCAATTGAATAACTCATAAACATGCTCGCTCAAAACTCGAACTCACGTTGATCGAGTTTGAGCACCTCACGCTGCTTGAGTCTAATATGTGCAATTTGAAAGTTCATCGAGTTTAATCATACCCAATCGAGCTTCACCTATATATATATATATATATATATATGAAATATCTATTTTGTCTCTTATTTAAATTTATAGAAATTTATATTTATATTTCTTAAACTCGATTAGGCTTGATTAAATCCGATTGAACTCGATTTGTATGAGGTAGAACTCGAGTAAGGCAAAACAAAATTGAACTCAAGTTCGGGGCCAAGGTTTTTAACTTGAATCGAGTTTGAGTACTGCACTATTCAAGTTCAACTCGACTCGATTGCATCCCTAAGTAGCTAAGTCAAGCTAGCTCAATCTTGGTCTGAAGCCTAAGATTAATTCATTAGGTTGGGCTTGAACTTGTCAAAACCCAACTAATTAAGCCCAAACAATATGCCTGAGCTAGGGTTCAAGTCCGGCTAGTCTAGATTGGGTGTGGCTGAGTCGCATAGGTGCAATGTGATAATGTGGGATACAAAATAACGGAAGTGTGTAAATAACAATAAATAACATAAACTCTTGATTTATTATTATTTTTTTATACTTGATTTGTAAACAGTTGAAAACAATACTTTTGGTGCTTCGGAAACAAGTCCATTCACATAAATGTCTCTCTCTCTCTCTCTCTCTGGTAAATCACAGACAATTTTACTAAGCATTGTTATAGTTTTTTGTTTTGTTAAATTTTACAAACAAAAATTAAGAACCCAAAATATAAACATTACTAAATGGCCCTACATGTTTATGGATAAGAAACAACTTCTATGAGAAATTACTTGGCGCAGCACAAGTTATACAAAGCAAATGTATTTGTTGTAAAAAAAAAAATGCAAGTTTTTGAAGTTGCCTCTTTTATAGGCTCATACATAGCGTAATAAGCCGTGTATGTCACATTCCAATATTTCAAGAGAAAAAAAATACAAAAAAACCCACTTTAGACATATTTTTAGAAAATAACCCCTTTTTATCTTTGTATCTATTGCATTTAGCAAGAAGTTAAGAAACTTAGGCATTGATTATGGAGTTATTTTCTATAGGTGTTTTTAGTAAAATAGTTATATTACTCCTTAAGTCTAATAAAGGTAGGCCTACTTCCATGCTTCCATTCTTACATAGATGAAGAAGTTCAAAGATAGATCTACTTCGATCGTTACATGGTAAGCCTACTTTCCTAAGTCTCATAAAGATAAACCTACTTCTAGTAGTGTCAGTTAAGATAGTTAAAGCAAGCATTTACTTTTACTTAGTACTTTCCTCGCATACTCCTCCGTTAATGCAACATGACTCATATTATTCCATTTAAACAATTGGCTGATGTTATTAAATCATACTTGAATTTATCACTCTTTAATGTTCTCCCAGCATAAAAATAGCTCATTTTTCTTTTCTATTTGTCCCACATTATAGACTTATTTCCTTGTCCATTTACTAACATATTCATGTTTGATGTATATTGTTGTCAGTACTTTTACTTTTTTATTTATCTTAGTCAACTTTGTAACTTTGATTGGGTTGCGTCTACCATTGAAAAACTAAAACAATAAGCTTTAAGAATGATTGAGTAATATGAGTCATTTAATTTGAATGAGTTATCTAGTATCAAAGAAGGGGTATGTGAGCAAAGTTAGAAGTAGGACTGGAAAAATGAACTAAACTACTCGATATTCGAATCGAGTTTGGATTGGTAAGAGTTCATTTGAGTTTGGTTTGCCAACTAGTCAAGCCAAATTTGAACAACATTTTATCTTCAATAACATTCAAACTCAATAAAAAGATCATTCAAACTTAGTTTAATAAATAAACAAGTCAAATTTGAATAAAATTTTAAACTCGATAAAATAATCAAATACTAGGATGTTCGACTTGATTAAACTCATTTACACCTCTAGTCAGAAGTAAGGAAGGCAACGGGGTGGTGTTGGGGCGGGGGATCCCTCCCTCGATCCCCGCCCCACTGCCTACAAATTCCCCCGGCCCCCGCCCCGTCCCCGCTTCCCCCGCGGGGTTGATAAAAATTTGTTATATAATTTTATTATAGTTAAGTTTTAACAAATAATCAAGTATTAAAATATTAACACATCACCAAATTATTATTCATTGTAATTTCACAATCGAAACTTATAAAAACAATCAAACAAAAGTTATTTGAATACAATTCAACATGATAAAATAAATACAACTAAAGTAATCAAGTTTTCACTTTTGGCACAAATACAATCACTAATTCATTATTGTGCTTTTGCTTTTTTTTTTTTTAGAAAAAAATGTTATTGTATTAAATGTAATTAGGGATTTAGTATAAATGTATTAGTAAATTTAGTATAACCAATTAATAATTTGTATTACTATTAGTATAATTGATAATATCAATTATATTACATATACTAATATACATTATATAATACATGTAACTAATAATATCATTATCATAAGTTTGTAACTAATTAAATTATATATTATATATAATTATATACATGTATATTTTATATATTTATTTTTTAAAGCGGTTGGCGGGGCAAGGGATGGGGCGGGGGTACACTCCCCCACCCCCCCCGCCCCGGTTCTAGGCAGGGGGAAAAAATTCCCCTCGTCCCCGCCCCATTAGTCCCCCGCGGGCACCCGCCCCCATTGCCATCCTTAGTCAAAAGTAAATATAATTGCCTTAACTATATTAACTAGAACTTCTTAATCTATGTAAAAATAGAAGTAAACCTATCTTTATAGGACATAAAGAGTACTAGATGACTCATGTTTTAGGCGATCAATATATTAACTATCCTTTTGAAAAAAAGGAAATATGTCTATAATTTAAGACAAATACAAAAGGAAAGTAAGTTTATCTTCATGAGATGAAGGGAATAATTTTTAAAGTGTACACCCAAAATGAAGTGAAGTTGGAACATATTTAAAGGGTGTATTTGAATATGAGATTATTTGAAATATTATTTGGAATAATTATTATAGCACTTTTCGTGATATAATATATATAAGCTAAGAAAAATGATTGGGAGGATAAAAGAGTGTGCTGAAAAATATATTTGTGGTGCAAGGAAATAATTCTCAATAAAAATGGCTGTGTTAGATTGCTTGTTTTGATAGGGATATGTCTTTCTATGTATAAAGCATGAGGAGGGCGTTGGGTTTTAAAATTATGTGTTATTTTTTTATTTTTTTATTTTACCCCTATAAAAAGTAAACATTTACTAAGGATAACTATTTGATTTAGTAACTTCTAATAACTTCCACACACAATAACTTTTATTTGTTTGTCGAAAAAAAAGTCATAACTTCTTTTTTTTTACAAAAAAAAATAACTTTTATTGATTTTAATACAAGTAACTTATTTATTAATTTGGGTATGCTTGTCCCACGTCTCCCTCCCTTCTCACCCTCTACTTCCCCGCTCCCTCATCCTTTCCGTCTCACCCACGCAGCCCTTCCTCTCCCTTCTTTCCTACCACCACCCTAGGAGTCCTTCCCCTTTTTCCTACTCATACCAGCCTCACCCACTCTTGCGGCGCTCCATGTCCCCCTTAAATAACTGGTCTTGCTGAAGTGAATGAATATAACAAACTGGGATACCACTTAAAATTGAAATGAGCTAATAAATTATTTGAACAACTTTGAGAAATTTAGAAAATAGGTAGGGTTTTAGACTATATCATCTCGTATACTTGTCTAAACTCTAAAGTACAAAGAATTGATATGTTGCTTCAGTGCAACAAGCATAAGGAATTAGTATATTTGTTGAAGTGAGAATTAATGAGTTAAGTGCACGTATCAAGTCAATCTAGGATCTAGTGGAACGTACTTGGAAATTTATACATGCTAGTATTCAATTCACAATGACATGTTAAAAAAGTGGAATCCACATTGATTTAGTAGTTCACTGTTTAATTGTTAATTTTTTGATTGTTGTGAGACTAAATTTATTTTCGCAAAGTAAGTAATTCTTGATTTCTAGAACTTTATATAATTTGGGGTACAGTGGAAGGAAATTTTAGCACAACATAGGAAATATGGCTATGATTTCAGATGAAACATTTAAATATGAGTAAAATAGAATGAGAATGATAGAGTAGCTACTTGAATGTCATGACTAGATTATGGGAACTATTGCTTTTCGCAATTGATGAAGAAGACGGTTAATATACTCTATTTTCTTAATAAAAAAAAACAATTACTATGGTTTGTAATACTAAAGGGGTGGTGACTTTTTTCTTTTTCTTTTTTGTGCTGGTGTTGGTGATTTGCTTCTTCAAGTTGTCAAGCATACAATTATATTGTTGGCAAAATAAATCAAGTTTAGAAGTATCTATTTATTTATTTACTAATTTTATTGGAGTCAGATTTTTAGTAGTTGTGTTATTTAGAAGTATGTGTTGATGTAAGTGATTTCTTACCCAACAACACTGATAGATTATAAATAAAGGATTAGTAGTGATATTTTCTTAAAAGAGTCTAACAACATCTATAAGGTTATGTTGTGGTGTGCATTTCTACCATTATTTTGAGATATTAATAATATTATGAGTTATTTATTTCTTTCCTTCTATATAAATATTTTCACGCTCAGGTGTAACTCATTCGTTGGAATCCAAATCTGTGATAAAACATCGTTTAAGAGCTTTGAAATTAACTAAGGTTCGAAACTTAAGCGTTTCGTTTAACAAAACTCATTTGGATAATATTCATATTACTTATCACACCCTAAAAACTCATGCTCGCTCTTTTAGTTTTGGTAAGGAAGCGATTAAAACTTTGAAATTCTCATTTGAATTAAAAAGACGAGGAAAACGTATTTCTATTGGTCGCTACTTTCATGTTTCCAAGGATACGAGGTTCGGTCAAATCCCAACTTATATACCGCTACGAAACAAGACTCGAATACCTTAGACAATTCAAGTTCAATTCAACCTCAAATCTTCGCTTAATTCGTGAGTACTCACGCCTAACCCTCGAGTGAAAATTTGGGCGGCATGCCCTTTCTATTTAACTATTTTCCAACCATTTATGGCTTCATTATGTTCCTCAACTCAGCCCAAATTCACACATAAACAATCTTAACACAATATTCCTTCAATAGGCTCAATGTCATCCCAATACAAGGCAATCCTAGTAATGCAACTATCAAAATCAAAGCTGGAAACTAGTATTAAAGAAGAATAACTAAGTAGCAGGCTTGACACCTTCTAGTGTTTTGGTCACAACTGAAGCTATGCTTATCGGATTGGGGTATATTTTAAGGTGTTTCGAAGCTCAGACAGAGAGTTACATTTCTTATGAAGACATCACCACCCAATTCGTGCATTTTCAAGGTCAAAATATGAAATCTCAGAGAAAACAGAAAGCTGCCTGTGAAATAGGGCTTTTGGTAGTCAGGGGTATTTTAGTCATTTTACATGCTATAGTGCTCCGATTGAGCTGAATTTTATAGGCATATAGTTAATTCCATTCCCTACAACTTTCATGTTTTGATCAAGACCTGATTCGACCTCTATCATGGACGAATATGCAGGTCAGAAACATGACAGATTCATCATCAAAGCAGGAAATTCACTTCTACTTTAAAAATTTATATCCTAACTCAATACTATCAAGTCCTATATCATCAAAACCATCAATTACTAGGTAGACAACCATAATCAAGGCTGAAAATGTAAACCCTGGTTAACCCTTCCATTATATCATCCAAAATTGAATCATTAACCATAATAAGCCAAGAACATAAGCTTCTATCCAAATTTAAACAAGATTAAGGAAGAGAAAAGGAAAGGAAATCATGATACCTTCCAATAATTGCTTGTAAGTGAAAACCACACTCCTTTCTTCCAAAACTTTTACTACACAAAGCTTCCCCAACACCAAAAAAGAAATTTAATTGGTTTAGTTCAGTTGATTTTACTCAAACAAGGATGGATTCAAGGTGAAAGTTGAACTTTGCTCTCTTTTTGTTTTCCTCTCCTCAATTTCGGCCATGCTGGTAAGAAATGAAGCAAAATTTGCCAAGAAGAAAGAAACTTGTCTTAGTCAAACAACCACTGGATTGTCGACACTTGTCGCTCAAGATCTTTCTTTGTTTTTATTTTCTTTTCTTCCTTTTCCTTAGTCAATAATGGTGGCCGACTTATGGGTTAATTAAGGGCTAATTAACTCAATTAAAAAAAGAAGATTAAGGTAATAAAGTACTGTTCAAATGGTGTACTCACTCGGTAGCAAACGGTACACGTCGGTTCAAACCTATTTTCCTTAACTCGCACGTACTTGTGTTTTTACTTATGATTCAATAATTTATTATTATCACTTCTAATCACACACTTTTTCTTATCTAAAACTCACTCTTAACCACCAAATTTAGTACACACACCTCACCAAGTGATCACACGGCCAAAATACACGAAAACCTTAATTTACCCGAACTATAAAACTAAGAGTAAAACTCTTAAATCTCTTATTCATTACAACTATTGAGAGAGTAAATGAGTAGTAAACTATCATAAAGTAATTGATCAAAATAAAAGAGAATTTTAAGAAAATATGAGCGAATTTTTCAGTCATCACACTCTCTCCCCTTTAAAAGAATTTCGTCCCCGAAATTCATACATTTATTCGTAAATAACTCAGGATATTTTTCTTACACGTCCTTCTTTAACTCCCAGGTCTCACCATTAGCTAAACTTTTAACCAGATAATGAAAAATATGAAATTTACCTTGGTGGTCTAAGGCATACACTCTGGTTGGCACTCTGAGTTTATCCCCTCCTACATTCGGTTGTTTAGGGCATGATTTGCCAGCCAACTGAGCATCACTAATCAGGGGGCAATTGGCGATCTGATACTCAGTACTTCCACACCTTAGGCATTTTCAAGTTTTTCTCCAACAATTATCCTCAGTATGGTTAGTTTTCCCACAATACCCACAAGTTATTCAAAAAACTGAGGTCTGACCTCCCTGCGAGGCACCTCTTGCTTGTCCCCTTCCACCTAGGGTTTCTCTTGCAGTAACTTCTTTAGGTGTCCCCGGAATTTACTCACCACCATCTCCTCGACCCACCTTAGAGGGTGGCATATCTAAATCACCTTGTTCCTGCCCTTGATTTCTACTAGGCGCACCTCTCCTTTTTGCATGAAAAACCCTTACTTGTGCCCTGACAATTTCTATTCTCTAGGCTTTCTCCAGAACCTCCGTAAAAGTATTAATTTGTGCCGCCGCCAAGGCCTCCTGTATTTCTACATTGAGTCCCTGTACAAATCTCCTTATTCTCCTTTGCTCCGTAACTATTAATTTAGGAGCAAACTTGGATAGCTTAGTAAACTGAGTCTCATACTCAGATACACTTAGGGTTTCCTGACGGAGTTTAATAAAATCATCCTCCCTCTTCTCCTGAACTATCGGTGGAAGATATTTCTCGTTAAACTCCTGTACGAAATTCAACCAGGTCCATGCGGTCCCTTCTCTTTCCCATTTAGCCCTAATTACGTTCCACCAGGTTCTCGATGGTCCCTCAAACTGAAATACAACAAAATTCACCTGCCTATCCTCCGTATAGTTTAAGACAGCGAAAATATTGATCATCGTGTCTAACCACCTCTCACCTACCTCAGGGTTCGGTCTTCCAAGAAATTTAGGATGAGAAAACTTTTGGAATCTCTCTAGAGCCCTATCTTGCCTCATTTCAGGGTTCCTAGGTTGATTAACAGGGGTTTGACCCTGCTGTTCTCCCAGTCGAGCAAGTATATTGGTCATTTGCTGAATTGTCGTTGCTACTTGGTCCCCCCTTCAGCTCGGGATTCTTCAACCGTTTCACCTCTCTCCTCTCTCGGTTCCCGTACTGGTTCTTGTGCCTGTCTAGCCCCACGGCCATGGTTAAAATCGCGTCCTCAGGTAGTTCCACATTCTTGACTCCGCCTACCCTCCATACCTCTTTTGGACAATAGCTTATATAAGTATAAGTAAAATAAAGTAGCTATAAAGTTCGATAAAGCATTTTCAAATCATAAAATGAAAAATAATAGAACACATTGAAAATAACTTACTTTCGTTATATACATATCATAACAATCCACATATCCTATGAGACATTAACCCTAGGTATTGATCAAACCCTACACAAAACTTGAAGAAGTACAACTAAGTACGTACACGTGAATAATAAGGGTCCCAAATCTCACTAATATCTTCAATATATTCCAAGTCCAGTCTATTCGCATCCCCCGTGCCTTGACTTTCGCCATCCAGGTTTATCCTAATATTATTCGGGATATCGACTTATCATAAAGGTATCACTCTTTGGTACTCGGGTGCAAGAATCAGAAAATATGATAATTCACCACTCGAGTTAGTTGGACTCAAGAGAAAATCAGCCACTTTTAAAATTCCTACCCAACATACATATCTAAGGTCCCCAACAATAGACATTTGTTCCACACTTCACAAGCCAATCCCCACAGCCCGAGAACCCTCTCCCGGCACGAGTTCGATAAGAGCTCTAATACCATCTGTAACGACCCTACCTCCCCCTAGAGCGTACTTCAGGGTTTAGCAGACCGCCTGCCCAACTCTCGTTAGAACTCACTCGCTCACTCACTCACTCATTTCAAATAAAATAAGTTACAACCTCAAGAGTAAAGGAAATAACAGTTCCCAAACTTGGAACGTATATGTACATTCATTTCTATTCAAAGCATTCGTACAATCCCAAATATATCACAAGATTTAATTTCTCAATACATTCAACCCTAATTGAGAAACTAGTGCGAGTATAATCGCAAAATTTTAAAAACTAGACTATGCTATCCTGTACCAGTCTCATGCCTCGCTCGTACCCCTGTAAGGAAAACAAATGGAGTGGAATGAGCTAAAAGCCCAGTGAGGTTCCAAATAGCAAGTTGACAATTATTGAAAAGTTCACGTATCAAAGTAGCAAAGTAGCGAGAATAACCAGTCCGTAAAAGTAAGCAATAACACTTCAAGTAACAAATCTCAAAATGAGCAAGTGTAAAATTCTTTTCTAAAAGAAACAATAACACTACGAATAACAATCAAAGTATAAGGATAAAGATGGCTTTCAGGAGCCAATTTCCCGTTGCTTCACCAGAGTTTGATCAAGTATTAGTTGACACTCCGTCAACCTTCAAGTAAAGTAACCAATCTAGTAGTGCTTCGTTTAACACCAATCCGTCCACCATTCAACCCCCTTACCGGGTCCGAACACCAACTAAACACTGGTGGTAATACTCGAATATACCGATTAGCCGAGGAGATAACACTCCATTCGACAACACTAGATACCCATGGTTCGTTATCTAATCGACCAAATCCTTACCGGCTCTACTCGATTAATTAGCCAGTGGGGTTTGGGTTCCCAAGTAGTTACTATAGTCGATGACCAATCGACTTAGTCAAGAGAAAAGTACAGAGAAGGGAATGAGAGGTACCTCCCACTCGTATTGAGTGTGGTACATACTGCTACTCAGTACTTACAAGTCAAGCACAAGTACAAATACAAGTACATGTCAATGCAAATCAAATCACTTATACAAGCATGAATGAGATATCAAGTATTTAGTTGAGTTAGATCAAGTACGATAAAGTACATACTTGCCCGACCAAACGAAGCAAATGTTATCCGATCACGTTGGTAAATCAAATACCAAGTTTAATCATGTATTTGGAAGCACTCACCAAAGATTTAGTGCTTGTCAAAATCACGCTCAGGTGTAACTCATTCGTTGGAATTCAAATCTGCAATAAAATATCGTTTAAGAGTTTTGAAATTAACTAAGGTTCGAAACTTAAGCGTTTCGTTTAACGAAAATCAAGTAACTGAAACTCATTTGGGTAATATTCATATTACTTATCACACTCTAGAAAACTCATGCTCGCTTTTTTAGTTTTGGTAAGGAAGCGATTAAAATTTTGAAATTCTCATTTGAGTCAAAAAGACGAGGAAAACATATTTCTATTGGTCGCTACTTTCATGTTTCCAAGGGTACGAGTTTCGGTCAAATTCCAGCTTATATACCACTACGGAAGAAGACTTGAATACCCTAGACAATTCAAGTTCAATTCAACCTCAAATCTTCGCTCAATTCGCCAGTACTCACGCCTAACCCTCGAGTGAAAATTTGGGCGGCGTGCCCTTTCTATTTAGCTATTTTCCAGCCATTTATGGTTTCATTATGTTCCTCAACTCAGCCCAAATTTACACATAAACAATTTTAACACAATATCCCTTCAATAGGCTCAATGTCATCCCAATACAAGGCAATCCTAGTAATGCAACTATCAAAATCAAAGCTGGAAACTAGTATTAAAGAAGAATAACTAAGTAGCAGGCTTGACACCTTCTAGTGTTTTGGTCACAACTGAAGCTATGCTTATCGGATTGGGGTATATTTTAAGGTGTTTCGAAGCTCAGACAGAGAGTTACATTTCTTATGAAGACATCACCACCCAATTCGTGCATTTTCAAGGTCAAAATATGAAATCTCAGAGAAAACAGAAAGCTGCCTGTGAAATAGGGCTTTTGGTAGTCAGGGGTATTTTAGTCATTTTACATGCTATAGTGCTCCGATTGAGCTGAATTTTATAGGCATATAGTTAATTCCATTCCCTACAACTTTCATGTTTTGATCAAGACCTGATTCGACCTCTATCATGGACGAATATGCAGGTCAGAAACATGACAGATTCATCATCAAAGCAGGAAATTCACTTCTACTTTAAAAATTTATATCCTAACTCAATACTATCAAGTCCTATATCATCAAAACCATCAATTACTAGGTAAAAAACCATAATCAAGGCTGAAAATGTAAACCCTAGCTAACCCTTCCATTATATCATCCAAAATTGAATCATTAACCATAATCAGCCAAGAACATAAGCTTCTATCCAAATTTAAACAAGATTAAGGAAGAGAAAAGGAAAGGAAATCATGATACCTTCCAATAATTGCTTGTAAGTGAAAACCACACTCCTTTCTTCCAAAACTTTTACTACACAAAGCTTCCCCAACACCAAAAAAGAAATTTAATTGGTTTAGTTCAGTTGATTTTACTCAAACAAGGATGGATTCAAGGTGAAAGTTGAACTTTGCTCTCTTTTTGTTTTCCTCTCCTCAATTTCGGCCATGCTGGTAAGAAATGAAGCAAAATTTGCCAAGAAGAAAGAAACTTGTCTTAGTCAAACAACCACTGGATTGTCGACACTTGTCGCTCAAGATCTTTCTTTGTTTTTATTTTCTTTTCTTCCTTTTCCTTAGTCAATAATGGTGGCCGACTTATGGGTTAATTAAGGGCTAATTAACTCAATTAAAAAAAGAAGATTAAGGTAATAAAGTACTGTTCAAATGGTGTACTCACTCGGTAGCAAACGGTACACGTCGGTTCAAACCTATTTTCCTTAACTCGCACGTACTTGTGTTTTTACTTATGATTCAATAATTTATTATTATCACTTCTAATCACACACTTTTTCTTATCTAAAACTCACTCTTAACCACCAAATTTAGTACACACACCTCACCAAGTGATCACACGGCCAAAATACACGAAAACCTTAATTTACCCGAACTATAAAACTAAGAGTAAAACTCTTAAATCTCTTATTCATTACAACTATTGAGGGAGTAAATGAGTAGTAAAACTATCATAAAGTAATTGATTCAAAATAAAAGGAAATTTTAAGAAAATATGAGCGGATTTTCCAGTCATCACACTTCGTGCCGAACATTTTTAAATTCTTTGGTGTTTTAAGCTTAGCCCAATGACCAGCGCCGGACATTGGGTCGGTCTTCATTAGAAAAATGTGTGAATATGTGATTTTTTGAGTCCAATGAAGCCTATTACTACTCTGATTAGGATATATCTTCAAGAAACTATAAATAGGGGCTATCTAGGTCGTTTTTAGGGCGGAAAACATTATTCTAGCCTAACTTTAACATCTTTTTGTAATTTATTCTTGAGATATCAAGATCAAACGGAGGTGAATCAAGAAGCGCACAAAGAGAAGACTGGAGCAAGTAACTAATAACTTTTCTTACTCTTTTTATTATCTCTGTAGCAACTCTTTGAATTCATAGTTTTAATTTCCAAATCATATTGAACTAAGTTGTTTTTAGGGTTAGGGTTTTTATGAAGGAATTTGATTAATTTTTCTAGTTTAATTTTTGCCTTTAGCTATGATTTATATATCTTGATTTTTAATTACGTGTTTATATTTGGCCACTATAGACATGCTCTTAGAGTTTGAATTGAACTAAGAAGCGATATACAATTGTGCACTAGATAGATAAACATATTTGGCCTAATTACGAGAGTAGTTTAGGATTTGTATGACACACTTATATCATCAGAGTTCTTAAAGGATTTAATTGAATACTTGCGATCTCGAAAGAGACATAGGATTTAATTAGTCACACTTTAGATACATCGAGAGATAATCTAAAATACAATTGTGTGATGCGTTCATGGTTTGTTAAGAAATTAGTTAGATCATTGATTCAAATTCTGGATTAAAACCTGAAATCCTAGGCTCGCGTCTATTATTTTCTCACCACTACTCTATATGAATTGATTATTCTTTTATTGCTTAGTCAGAAAATACAACTTCTTGAATTTAAATTTTGTTATTTTGTTAGAACAATTAAAGTAGAAAATTAACTCATCCCTATAGGTTTGACCCTGAAATACTCCAAGTAAATTATTACTAATTTACTACGATCAACCTTGTGCGCTTACAGGAATTTGTCGATCAAGTTTTTGACATCGTTGCCATTGATGACACTTAATTTTCTTACTTTAGTTATTATTTGTATATATTATTAATATTTTGTTTGTATTTTGTTTGTTATTTTGTAGGCATCTATCTTCTTGGAGTTCGACAAATCAAGAAATTCAAACAAGTCCGAGATGGCGGTTGATAATAGAAATGATGTTGGACTTCATTTGAGAGACATCTAACGCCCAATAATTGTAGCATCTCTTCATTGTATCCGGCTAAGTGAAGAGGCCAGAAATTATGAGTTGAGGACCATTCACCTTACCATACTTCCATCTTATCATAGTCTTTCTAATGATGATCCTTTCTTCTTCATTCGTGAATTCTATTCGGTGTTACAAACTTTTCCTTTACATGAAATTACCAAGGATGGTCTTCGAATGGGGTGCTTCCCTTATTATCTCAAGGATCGTGCGAAATCATGGTTGTTAAATTTGCCAGAAGGATTTTTGAGAACATGGGAAGATGTTTATAATATCTTCATGTCAAAGTACTATTCACCTCAAAAGACACTTGATTTGAGGAATAAGATTTGTACCTTTGCTAAAATGGAAGAGGATCCAATTCATGAAGCCTGGGAACGGTTCAAACTATTTCTTGCTCAATGCTCTCATCATCAATATCCTTTGGCATTTCAAGTACAATTCTTTATAATGGTTTGACATTTACAACACAAAATATGGTGGAAATTGCAGCTAGAGGATATATTGGAGATAAAACTCCAGAAGAATTGGTTGCAATATATGAGTTGCTCTGTAGTAATTCACAACAAAAGCCAGTTCAGCATAGAGAAGTAGCTGTTCATGAGATGAGTACGTTAGTGGAATTGGGCTCACAAGTTTCTGAGTTGAGACGTCAAGTGCAAATATTATCACATCGTATAACCCAACCACAAGACTTGTATTCATATGGAGTTTATGGTGTCCAGCAAGAGCATGACTCTAGCGCATATAGTTTTAGGTGGAACAATCACCCTAATCTCTTGTGAAAGGATTCAGGAGTTGGACTTGCTAGACCACTAGATTGTTTCAATTACCAACAAGGGCCTCAATGTCAACCTTTACCTACACAAGAAAGAAATTCCAGTATGGAGGAGATGATGTTGCAGTATATGTAAAAAATAGATCAGTTAGCTCAATTGCAGCAGGCATCTATTCATAACCTTGAGAAGCAAGTAGACCAATTATCTATGACATTGACTCAAAAGAAGCAGAGGGGATTGCACAGTAATACAGAGGTGACTCATATGGAGTCCACTATGGCGTTATCCCTTTATTCGGGAAAGGTGTTGGATGATCCTATTGACGAGCTGAAAAGTATACTCAAGGAGGAAGGTGTAATAGATGACAAGAGAGTCGAGACTCGAGACGAGATATATACTTCGGGCAAAGAGTTTCGAGTTGAAAATCAATCCATTAAAGTGCCCAAGATTAAAACTTATGTGCCACCCCTTCCCTTCCCTCAGCGATTGAAGAGTCCTTATCAAAGATTTTTAGAGAGATTACAAAAGCTACACGTGGATATTCCAACTGCTAAAAATATTGCAAATATGCCCTCCTATGCTGAATTTTTGAAGGAAATTATGCGGAAGAAGAAGAAATTGGAGGCATTTGCAAGAGTTTCACTTATTGAGGAGTGTAGTGCAATATTTTAAAATCATCTTCCTGTCAAAATAAAGGATCCAGGGAATTTTACTGTGCCATGTTATTTTGAGAATATTTTAATTGAAAGGTGCTTGTATGACCTTGGTTCCAGTGTTAATCTGATACCTTTGTCTTTTTTAGAAAATTAAAGTTTGCTTAGTTCACACATACAAGGGTGACTCTATAATTAGCAGATTGTTCAATTCGATATTCTATTGATATTATGGAGGACATACTTGTAAAAGTTGGTAAATTTTATTTACTTGCAGATTTTCTTGTCTTAGATATTGAGGAAGATATTAGAATGCCTATAATTGTAGGTAGAGGATTCTTAATTATGGGAGGGGCTCTTATTGATGTTCCTGAAGGGAAACTTACGTTAAGAGTGGGTAAAGATGCACAAGAGTTTAAAGTTTTTGAAACTTTGAAGTGTTCCTCATATGATGAGTCTTGTTGTCATCTTGATGTTATTAATACTGTTTCTAATGGAGTATATATTCATGAGTCATTATTTGATCCATTATAAGATGTCATTACTTCAGGTGAGGATGAAGATGTGAAGACCGTAAATGTTTTAAGCATGGAACAAAATCTAGTACTTGCACTCCTGTAGGATCTTCGCAAGTATGTTTATTGTGCGGTACAGAAGTGCGGCATAGCTGTAAAGAAAGGAGCTAAGTTGCTTCCTCAACCATACCTCGGTGACCTTCCAAAGTATAACGTAGAAGCAATGAGACGGGCTAAAACTTTCTATCCTCTTTGAGTTTGTCTAGCCTTGCCCGGTTGAATACATAAAACTTAGCACTTATCGGAAGGCAACCCGACTTTCTTTTTAATTTTATTTAATATTTTTCTTGTTTTTGGGATTAATGGTGGTATTTAGTTTCTTAGAATTTTATTACTTTTTAGTTTGGATTATTTGGTGGTGTGTTTAACCCCTATTTATTATGTTCACTTGTTCTTTTAGCTCGATAGGATAGGATCCTGAACTTGACTATTGGATGATAATTTGCAACTTCCCTTCCACTCCACTTGGTCAATGGAATTCATTTATTATTAGGGGAGTTTCACTTTCATCTTTTTTCTTGTTAGTATTTCTTTAATTTACCCCCAACATTGAGAATAATGTTGTCTTAAGTGTGAGGGAGGAATAAATGGGTGAAGTGAAATTTTTGAATTTTTGAGCTAAAATTTTTCAAATTTTTGTTGATTTGTGGTACACAATGGCTTATAGTTCAAGTATTATTATTATTATTAAAGTTTATTTTTATGAATGTGTTAACTATTTAATATTGCTTTGGAGTGCTCCTTTGGTGAATATTTAGTATTTTGAGACTGTTTCAATTTTTTGCTAACTTTTCTAAATATTGTAAATATTTTTCTAGTATTTTTCTTGTGAATTTGGCCTGGTTATTAATCTTAGTTCTCTATACTATTAGGGTATGAAGCGGGCTTTTGTGTTCTTATTTGTGCTTATATGCTTATTGTATTAATTGAACTATAGTCCACTAGTTATCATTGCCTAGTAACTGAGGTCCTATCCTAAAAGTGTCGACTTTTGCGTCAAAAAGTGACGATAGCTATGAGTATGTGATTCTTTAATAGTGAAAAGTTGAGTAACCGGATTTCTTTACTTGGGAGATGTTGGAGTTCGCGTCAAAAGACTTGAACGGCTAAGAATTAAGTATATTCCCCTTGTTAAAATGTGAAAAAGCTTAAGTGTGGGGGAATTTGAAAAAAAAAAAGAAAAGTAACAAAAAAAAAGAAAAAATGCGGATTATAATAATTGCCTATGGATCCATGTGGTTATATGTTTGAAATTTTGCTTAATAGTTGGGCCATTTGTGAAGAAATGCTTGTCAAATATTTTATACTGCTAATTTAGTTAGCTGCAGTTGAAAGGGTCAATGGTATTAAAAGTTAATCGAAAAATTATCTCTTTCGTTTTCACTATTAGTACTTGACACTTGCTTAGAATGGTTGTTTTAATAATCATAACCTTGAATATAGCCATTGTTTGTATTTAATAGATTTTGTTCTTGTACTTGAGAACAAGCACAGACTAAGTGTGGGGGAGTATGATAGGGTGCAAATTATAGTGCATTCATAGGTATACGTTGTTAGTTAACTATGTTATTTGAACTTTATCTTAAGTAGAAACTACTTAATTTTGCTTTTATATTATTCTAGTAGGTGAAAAGCTTAATTGGAGACAAAGCGGACAAAAAACGTGACGTGAGGAAGCAAGGGAAGACGGAAAAATCAATAGAAAGAGGTTTGACAACATTGACATATTTTAGTATTTTGGTAATAATTTGAGCTATATAAATTGGATTGAGATGATTCTTAATTCAATTTGAAGTTAAGAGAATGCTCTACAACTTTTGTGAAGACATCAAAGTCTAGTTCTCACTTTTTCATAGTCAAAAGTCCAAGTAACTAAAGTACAGTTGCGCTGCGATGCTTTTACGACTAGGTCTTAGTATTTTAGGTATATCTCAGCGTCTAGATCTCAAAATGACTTGATTCTTACGGAGTTGCAAATTTTATTTAAAGGGTTATGTTTTGAGCAAAAACTGATTGAACCTTGCTGATGGTGTTTTTGGGCCTTAAAAGTGATCTACATGCGGATCCATACCGATCCACGGATGGATCCATGACCTACGCCGAAAATCACCAAGGATTTCGCGCCAAACATCTCCAAATTCTTTAGTGTTTTAAGCTCAGCCCAATCACCAATGCTGGACATTGTGCCAGTCATTGGGCCGGTCTTCATAGGAAAAATGTGCAAAAAAGTAATTTTTCGAGTCCAATAAAACCTATTCCTACCTTGTTTGGGTTATATTTTCAAGAAACTATAAATAGGGGCTATCTAGGTCGTTATAGTTTATTCTTGAGAGATTAAGATCAAACGGAGGCGAATCAAGGAGCGCCCAAGGAGAAGATTGGAGTAAGCAATTGAGAAGTTTTCTTACTCTTTTTTATCTTTGTAGCAACTCTTTGAATTCATAGTTTCAATTTTCAAATCATGTTGAACTAAATTATTTCTAGGGTTAGGATTTTTATGAAGGAATTTGATTAATTTTTCTTGTTTAATTTCTTGCCTTTTGTTGTGATTTATCTATCTTGATTTTAATTACGTGTTTATACTTGGCCACCATAGATATGCTTTTAGAGTTTGTATTGAACTGAGAAGGGATATACAACCGTGTACTAGATAGATAAACATACTTAGCCTAATTACGAGAGTAGGTTAAGATTTATATGACGCACTTATATCATCAAAGTTTTCAAAGGGTTTAATTGAATACTTGTGATTTTGAGAGAGACGTAAGATTTAATTTGGCACACTAATGTATCGAGAGATAATTTAAAATACAATTGTGTGATACGTTCATGGTTTGTTAAGAAATTAACTAGATAATTGACTCAAATTATGGATTAAAACCTAAAACCCTAAACTCACGTCTATATTTTCTCACCACTACTCTATTTGAATTGATTATTCTTTTATTACTTAGTTAGAAAATACAACTTCTTGAATTTAAGGTTTATTATTTTGTCAGAATAATTAAAATAGAAAATTGGCTCGACCTTGTGGGTTCGGCCCTGGAATACTCTAGGTAAATTATTACTACAATCGACTTGTATGCTGGCAGGAATTCATCAATCAATAGAGTTTTAAAATATAAAAGATTATACTGTGAATCACAAATCATCAAATCTGACCAATTGAATGAACTGCTCCATAGATATCTATGCATGTCTATTCCCTCAAATCTACTATCCAATTAGTTCAAACTCAAAACTGATGTTGAAATCTGATGAGAAGACCCAAAAATTTTAGATCTAACATATAAATATGAAGAAATGCTTGGATCTGAGAAAATAAATAACAAAAAATAAACAAAACTCTCATTAGGATAGCCTGAGAGAGAAGAAAACTCTCACTAGGATACCCTAGTAGACACTTTATTAAATAAAAGTAAGAACGAAAGAAGAGGAAGGGTGACCTTGGCTTGAGATCAAGATCTCCCTCCTATGAAGGAAGAAGAGTAGAGAGAAGGTTGAGGGGAGAGAGGGGGGAGAGAGATGGCAACAAAACTGGTAGGTTATAAATAAAGGATTAGTAGTGATATTTTTCTTAAAATAGTCTAATCTATAAGGTTATGTTGTGGTATGACTTTCCTCCATTATTTTGAGATATCAATAATATTATGAGTTATTTATTTCTTCCCTTCCACATAAATATTTTGAATGATTTTTTTATTCCTTCAAATTCTATAACCCTGCATATATCAGTTATTATTAGAACGCTAAATTTGGGTTCTACAATTGGTATCAGAGCTAGACCATTAGAAGGTTAGTCTTGCATTTCCACTATCATAGAGTTAGGATATAAAGTTGTCGGGAAGTATTTAGTTGATCGAGTTAAACCATGAAATTCATCTTGAAGTTTGTATTGGGTGAAGAATTTGACTATAAGATTGGTTTGAAAATTTTCAGATTGTTACGGGTGTTATGACAAAGATTAGAGAAGAATCCTATCAAATTTGTTGATTGTTACGGGTTGTTCAATTGAAAGATTTGATTAGTTAATTAGCAAGAGAAACTAGGAAAACTTGACAGAAGGGAGAGGAAAATTTATTCAAACATATGAATTGTTAAATAATGATAGAATTTTATAGAAATTTGATTGATAGTGAAAATTTTGCTAAATTAACTTCTATAAGTACAAATAGATATGCATATATTAATTAAGTTTTAAAAGTGGAAAATATCTAAAACAATATAATTTGAATGATTTTCTTTGTTGAATTTTTGCAAGTGAGTTGCCAAAAAAGGTAAAGGCATGATTATTCATTCAAGTGATGCACAAAACAATGGCAGAAAGTATTTACAAAACTTTTGTTCATTGTACTAAAATCCCTTGGAGATTTTGGACGGTTATTTATTAAGTTTTGTAGACTATTGAGAAGAAACATACTTTCAAATTGAAATTTGGATGTTAGTATTAGGTTGTAAATTTTGAGAATAATAGATTTGTTGACGATATGAATAAATTTAAAATTTTGAATTTGTTAAGCATTTGATTTGCATACCTTGTTTAGAGAAAACGAAATTTTATTTAGTAAAAGAAGAAGAAGATTTTGATTTGATAAATAAAGGAAAAGAAATTATTGTTGGAATTTGTTGGCTTGGACTTTCTTCAAGGTGATGGGAAGATGTTTGATTTCATGGATATGGATTTTATCGAAGTTGAAAAATGTTTTGCTCTTAAAGAATTGATCGATAGTGTGAATTTTTTTTAACAATTATGATAGTAGGGTGTCTAAATTATTTGATAGTGATCATTTTAGCAAGAAAGAAATTTATAATTTTGTATTTTTAGGTACTTATATTTGGTGATAAATATGGTGGCTCTGGTGATAAATGGGTCTGTATGAATGACTATTTTGATTGCGAAGAAATTGCTGAGAAATTATTTGCAAAATATAAAGTCGTCCATTACCATGATTAAATATGAAATTTAATTTTAAGGTATTGCATACCGTTTCGACAGCTACAGAAATTTCAATAATGTTGGTTGTTCAAGATGGAGTTGAACTTGTCTTAATGAAGAGTTTAGTTTAAGACAGACAGGCAGGGCTGTCAAAATAAATTAAACTTAGAAGTATTTATTTATTTATTTACTAGTTCTATTAGAGTTAGGATTTAGTAGTTGTGTTATTTAGAAGTATACGGTGATGTAAGTGGTTTCTTATCTAACAAATCTAATAGGTTATAAATAAAGGATTAGTTGTGATATTTTTTTAAGAGGGTCTAAGAGCATCTGTAAGGTTATATTATGATATGACTTTCTTCCATTGTTTTGAAATATCAAAAATATTGTAAGTTATTTATTTCTTCTCTTCCACATAAATAATTTGAGTGATTATTTTATTCCTTCAATTATGTAACCCAACATGCTTCAATTATTATTAGAATCCTAATTTGGATTCGACATATATATTTAGGTAGGAACTTAATAATTTTGGTAACATTTTGATTTTATTACCTTGCATACATTATTTCTTATTATCTCGCATATATTACATTAAAAAAATCTGACGTTAAGTAATATTGGAATAAAATTTTGGGAAAATGACCTGTTTCGTCTCTCACATTTCGTAAAAATATTCTTTTCGTCCCTCACATTTAAAACGAAGCAAATTGGTCCTTCACATTTAAAAACTTAAGCTTTTACATCCTAGAAATAAACTCTCAGTTGTGAATCAAACCATTTAATAACCCGATTACAAATTTTGGAGGTAGAATTGGTAGATCACTCGCAAAAACATATTTCCAACAAATAAATTAAAGCAATTAAAAAATCTTAATTAAAACCCATTTGTTTCTTCAAAAAAATGAAATAGTGCTAAAGCTCTCAAGCACTAAACCCTTAGTGCAACAAAACTGAGGAATATGTCTAAGGGTTTAGTGCTTGAGAGTTTTAGCACTATTTCGTTCTTTTGAAGAAGCAAACGGGTTTTAATTAAGATTTTTTAATTGTTTTAATTTATTTGTTGGAAATATGTTTTTGCAAGTGATCTATCAATTCTATCCCCAAAATTTGTAACCGGGTTGTTAGATGGTTTGATTCACAACTAAAAGTTTATTTCTAGGATGTAAAAGTTTGGATTTTTAAATGTGAAGGACCAATTTGCTTCGTTTTAAATGTGAGGGACGAAAAGAATATTTTTACGAAATGTGAGGGATGAAACATGTCATTTTCTCTAAAATTTTCGAAATATCTTCAATCCAAACAAAGCAACGTAAGAACATAAAAAAGTTAGTGCAAATTAAGTATAGAGTAAGAACAAAACATAGAATCGTTTTGTTTTTTTCTTGGCCAACATAGAATCTTACATGAATGTGGACGAATGTATGTGATGCACATTACTCCTACTATACAAAATTGAAGAGAAGAATTCATGAATTGCAGTTCCTATTTTGTTAGGCATTTTGCAAATTGCATATTTTCTCCCTTTTTGCGAAATAATAAAAGAATGACAGTGTATCTTCCAGCTACCACTTTTGTTGCTATTTGTTAAAATATATGTTTTGTATTAAACTTCTATGAAAAACTCACCACCCTCTATTTTCTGTCCAACTTACTTGAGGAGTTTCTTTTATCTTACTAATCTGAGTGTGTTTGGATAAGAGATTATTTTATTTTTTAATTTGAACTATTATTTAAAATAATTATTATAATACTTTTTTGTGATATGATATATAGTATTGCTATATTAAGCGAAACATCAACCCTTAATTCCGTAGCGAATCGTATGGATCCTAAGATTAACTTTATCTGTGAAAGAGAAGAAAAATAGGGAGCGATTATAAAGTGGGACAATTTCCTTTTTATCTTTATCACTAAATTTATTTAGTCATATATTTTATATCTTTTTTTATGATATATATGAGATAAAAAATAGTTAAGAATATAAAAAGATTGTGAAAAAATATGTTTGTGTAACCAGATTCTGGACGCAACCATGCGACTAAGCGTGTTTTAAACTTCAAAGTGCTCCCCGCCGCCAGTGGCTGGCAATGGGCCAAATGGAGATGCTTAGAGGTTGTGAGCAAGTCGCTCGAAAACTGAAAAGGCCCATTTTCATAATTGTCATTTAGTCGCGGTTGTCTTCGGTGTCAAACTCCACGCCTTTGATTGGTAAAAAGTAGTACTAAAAACTATTGGTGCAACTCCTATTGCTTTGTTGCTAATCTAGTACAGCCAACAACAATATAACAGTGATGTCATCAAACACTATGCTTAGTTCAGAGCTCTTAAATTGTTGGAGAAATATTGGAGCAAATAAAAATATTCTAAAAACTAACTTGATATAATTTACAGAATTATAAGAAGATATCACTTCTTTTGCTAATAGCTATTCATTATAATTGTGATTATCTTGAACATAATATTTGTAGGTTACTTTTATGAATCTACGATACGTGTAAAATTAGTAGGAATAAAATTGATATAATTTGGCCTAACAATAGCTTGTGCCTCACCAAAGAACCAAATTAGAGAGACAACGATTTTCTTACTAGTAATTCAATGTATCAGAAATATATCCAATTTAAGAAAAATTAGAAGTTTTTGAGGCAATCAAAACAAACTCAACCTAGTTTTGGTATCTAATTTCTCAGTCTTGTCCATGTTAAGTGCAAACAAAGTGAAAAGATTTGTTCCCTTCAACAATAAATTTAGAATTTAACTTTTTTTTTCCTTCTTTTATTTTCCTTTTCATCACATAGATCACGTCCACTGTGTGTCAAGGTGAAGAGCTCAATTTGTGTACTTACAATTTGAAGATGCTCAAAAATCCAAGGGAACTTGAACAAGTTCTAAACTAGAACCAAATAAAATTCAACGAGACTAAATACTTCCCTTGAGGGAAATATGATTCATCATTCTAACTACTTTAGTTCTTCTCAATCAAATTATCAGACTACATCATATGTGACACCTTACTACGATAAAAAATCAGAATTTCTCCATGATGATTTCGCGCATGAAATCTTCAGGTGCTGCAAAAATGTAGTGCAAAAATGTTAGCATCACATATAAAAGGAGGAGGGATCAAGAGAAGTAATGGAGAACAATTGAACAGATTTTGGTTCAGTGAGGAATTTGTTCTAGCTAAGTGGACTTCACATATTTATCGCTTCAAGTTTCATGAAATTTAGCAGAGAGAGCTTGAACCTGCTAAAATTGATGCTGACAAATTTCAAAAAGATGTTCTATGTTAATAATTCGCGATGGATTCCATATCGTGATGCCCAGAAAAATATGCAATTAAATCAAAACTAAAAAGGTAGATGTTTCAAAGTTGAGGTTCATTAGGCTGCTAGACTTTGTGAATGTCATCCAGGTGAAGGAGACAAATTTGTACCTTTGCCACCAGTGAAAAGATTGCACTGGCCAATGGCTTGTCGCAAGAACATTTCAACTCCACTAACAATTATGGCTCCTGCAGCCTCAGCATCTTTTAGTAATCTGGTTTTCCTAGGGTTGTACACAGCATCAAAGACAACCCTGTATTCCTTCAAGGTTCTCTACAAAAAGAAACAAAGCGTTAGCTACCATCTGATGAAATGAAACAAGAAATCTTAGATGTAGACTAAAAACCTCAGGAACAGGGATTCTGTCTGCTGTTTTTGGATGCATTCCTAGAGGGGTTGCATTTGCTAGGATTGCACCATTCTCGGGTTGGAAACTACCTAAATCCTCAAATGGATATGCTTCACCGGACACATCATTCGCTAATGATTTTGCTCTTCCTGTTAAAGAGTACATATACAGACGTGGGGTTAGTGTGCAGCATTATAGCAGGTCAGATGATCAGAATTTGTGGAGTGATTTATGGTGACCAAAAGTGTAATAAGTGTGAAACTAATTAAGTGAAGTTTAGTCCTAGATGCTTGTTTTTTTCTCAACGGTATCAGTGCAAAATGTGTTATGCTGGTTAACACAACGAGCTGCAGGCAATCAATCCAGAAACATCAGCTCGGAAACATAAAGATGTTAAAATTGAGAAACAAAATTTACATACCAAGATCGATATCAAAAACAACCACCCTTGCTCCCCTGCTCTTAGCACCAAATGCTAGTGCTCTTCCTGCACCTCCAGCACCCACCAGCACGAATAATCTACCATTGAGTGGTGAAGAGAGTGCCTCACCATTTATGATTCCCCTTACTGCAAAGATGACACAATCTAATTACTCATCAGATATTTATGAACTAGTTGAAGCTTAGGCTAGCTAACAAAATGTGACATGATGGCTAAATGGATAAAAAACTACATAGCTAATGGAAAAGTTTGAGTTATAAAGCGTCATACCGCCCAAAGCATCCTCAATTGCAGTTATAGAAGCCTCGCAATCTGTATTATAACCTATCAGCTTCCCATCTTTAGGCCTCCTTACAATGGTATTAACAGCACCTATAGACTGATGAAGAATGCATGAGTTGGTAAATCATGGAGAATAGCAAGAAACATCATATGTTAGGAACTGCAGCCAGGACAAAATTCCACATATAAAGAAACATCTGTGGTGGAAGTGTACTCTGAGATAACTTGGCTAAAATAAGTCCAATAGCATATAACCGCTCCTAGTAGTAATACATGTAGGATCAACATATGATAGTGAAAAAGACCCAAAGTTATTTCCTTTTGATCCTTCACCATTTCCTTCATAAAAATCAGTGATGTGCCTTTACTAGCTGTACTTGCAGGCAGAAAAAGAATATGATGATATTTTTGGGTTAGAACTCAGCAATAATACCATTCCAATCAAAGTATACAATGTCTCAGATATACACCTTTGTTTGATTATGTAAAGCATTTACTTCTTTTTCCCCTTTCACTTAATGGCAACAAGATACTAAAACATACGTAGTGTTGAATGTTCACTGAAGTGTTAAAAACAGCAAAAGTTAAGCACATCATGTAGTATATGCGCCCACCTGAGCAAGTGGATGGACTTCATCACAAAAATCCAGCACTGCCTCCTTGTACGGGATCCCAACACTACATTAAAGTATGATTTTGTAGAGTAAATATAAGAATTCATTTCTCGTAGAATTGGAAAATTAACACCAGCAAGTGTGTTTCAGGCATAAAGTGGGCAGTTATCATTTAGTGGGTGTACTGATCATTTTTGCACAAGAAAGCCAAGTTTTACTTATTCCCTGTCTGGTACAAGAGGATCAAGGGAGAGAAGAATTCGTTCTAACTTCTAAGCTAGCCATCTGGTTGAAAAAACATGTCATCTTTGGCCTGTTCGAGTTTTGGACAAACTACTATTTAACAACATAGCTTTGAACTTTATCCTACTTCATTAAGAAGGTGAAACCTCAAGTACAACATACCTGAAACCAGCAAAATCAGGACCTGAGTATATGTAAAAAAACTCCTTGAGATCATCCACAAGCATTGGGACGTAAACTCCATTGTAACCGACATGTCTGAATGTAGGATTATGTAAAAGGGGGCCTTTACTGTGACTAACTGGTTTTGAAACGAGCCCAAAAACTTTAGTATCTGCATCTATGCACTCAACTTCGTATGCTTCTCTAAGACTACTCAGGGTGGGAAGGCCAGGCACCATCTTTCCTTCAATAGATCCATATACTAAACAGCCACCAAACTTTGGCCCCAGTATCTGACTTATAAGACCTCTTTCTCCTGTGGAGTATGCAATGAGTGGAACCTGCGTTTTAAGAGTCATAAGCCTTGTTAAGTAAAATCATTATCTGCATATTTGTGTTATCACATTTCATTCTTAATATTTAGTGATTAAAACAAATGAAGTCTCTTCTTTTTTACGTATGGTCTCATATTATGGACCTCTATTTTTGACTTGATTCATATAGCCAACTTCTGCACAGACCATAAGTGCCAAACCAAAAGAACAAGTTTGTGTTCACCATCTAGTAGAATGGTCCAAGTTATTTTCTAATAAATTCTGTATAATAGGGAAACCAGATGGCATCATACTTGCCCTTTCTTCATCTTACATGTTCAACATTTGACTTTGGGATTCAGCCCATCACAATGATCTAATATATCTATTATATCTCCCATGTAAATGACAGAGGTCAAACACTATTTTTCCCCTTGAAGACAGTATCTCTTGTGGATAGTGCGGGATAAGTTCAACTTCTTCTGAAGTTATATTACCTGGCAGTGGGGAAGTAGATGAAAAATTTTAGCTGTATCAGTAATAGTATCCGCATTAAGAACGAGTTTGATGATATCTGCCCCAGTTGATTGAAGTCTAGCAACAAGCTGGCTGAGCTCTTCTTTTGAAGAGTTCACAGCATTAATATATGAAGATACAATCGTCTTACTTCTACTAGATTGATGGAATTTTCCTTCTCTTATGAGATCAGAGGCAACCTGAAGAAAAGAACAAAAGTCAAGTTAATCATTAATAGCTTATGGAATTAGAAAAAAATATTCAAAAAAAAATATAGCACTGAATATCTATCAAACTCCTGAACTGCAGGACAATATTGTGAATACTCAAATTAAGTGTAAGAGATGGAAAAGTTGACTTCAAAGTCATTCTTTGTCTGTTGAAGAGAAATAGTAAAAGAACAATAAAAAAAAGTGAAAATGGTTAATGTTCCTGAAAAAAGTATCATTAATGACATCCAAGGTAGAACTTCAGGTTCATCCAGATTGAAGCCTGCGTCATGTTACAATCCCATTAATCCTGAAATTCCTGTTGACAACTTAGCATGGTTTTGAACATCACATGGCTGACAAATGGATTCTACAGCACGAGTATAGCTGCAAGAATTGAGCCTTGGAGGTAAATTTAAAAAAAAAAAAAAAAACCATCAGTGTTGTCTGCCAATTGCGGTCATGGTACCTGTGGAACCTTTAGTGCTAAAATAAAGAGTTTTAGGAGTATTTCATGATTGTGTGTTTTAAGTGCCACCACTAAACATTACCTGAGACAACAGCTAATGAGTTACAAAAAAAATCAAAATCTGCAAGCCACATAATTTAAGCAAGTTACATGATTGTATTGCTCAGGCTTAACTCCTGTGCAGATATGATTAGGGAATCAAAATATGACCTGGCATCAATCATTTATGACTCATAGATAGTGGTTCATAACAGGACTAACCAATGACCATCGCACCATAGTTGCCTTTTTTGTTTCAGTTTCCACAGGATAGTACGATAGGGAATACAACCACAGATCTTATTTCGTTGGCATTGCTTTGTTAAACCAAGCTACGACCTTAGAAACAACAATACAAGCTGTAGACAAGAGGTACTGACAATCACTTCAGCAGCTGTTTTAGTCTTTAACAGGCAAATGCTGATACTCATGTCTAGTTCTTGTACCTCATTTGCAGCACCCTATAATTAGTTTCTTTGGCAAATTCTAATAATTGTGTAAACTTTTGATACACGGGTGCAGTGTCTTTAAGTGAACCATGATGCTGAAAATCAGAAGATATGAACTCCAAGAGTTTGATACAGAAGGGCATCAATGGAGCAAATACTACATTTTAGACATCAAGTCATCAACCTTCTACAGAATTCAAAATTTATTAAGGCATGAAATCCTAAATTTTCTCGCTAAGTAATTATTGGAACCGTCTGAGAGTTTTGTGTCTTATCCCAGATTACATATATGATGCTGTGCAAATGTTTAGGAAAGGGAGGTGGATAGATTGCTTCTCAGACAAATTGAAAGCCAACTTATTAGTTCAAGGTACCCACAGGCCGAGCAGAAGTGTCAACCATAGTACCATAAGAAACAAAACACCCGATTGATTTCAGATTCGCATTCCAACTTCCAAGCATTTTCCACGCGATTAGGATGATTCAAAATTTCAACTTTTTAGTCAAATCCAACACGGGAATAGATGACATGTTCAGTTATAGTGATAGCCTATGTTACTAGGACTAGGGTACAGGAGTACCGTGGACATGGCTACTCTAGTGCAAAATGAAGAGTGTGTCACAGGTACGGTAGGGGTAAAACGAAGAGTCGAAGTAGCATGGATGACAATTGTCATTTGCAACCTCTATTTGTTACTGCAGTTACTTGAAAAATATGCATTTCATTTCAGAAGTTCTATAATCTTAGCATTGCCTGAAGAATGCAATGATTTTATATCTGCAGATGTTGCGACTTTCCTGGAAATCAAAGCCACATAATGTAACCTCTAAGAAGTTCAGAATCAATACTGGTGTCATGTTTGTGAAATGATCACCTTGAGTTCATACTCGATGTAATCACTTCCCAATTCTTTAGCTAGTTGAAATGTGTCCAACCGTGTTTTGTACTCAGCATCACACTGACCACCTTCAGACGTTGCTCTGCAGTTATGAATGATAATAGAAGCCAACGGAAGTTAAATCATAATCTTCATTAGAAACAGCAAAGGCTTATGCTTGATTATTTATAAATAAACCGATTAGGTAAAGTTAGTGCAACTGAAAACATGATTCTGTTCATTCTGTCAGCTAGGTCCATGATTATGTAATTTCTTTAGCATTATGATTCTTTTTTCACTTTTAGATTCTTTTACAATGTATACTTGCACATATTTCATCATAATTAACAAGAATTAACAAGAAATTTCCATTCTAATGTTCTTTAGTACCCCAAATTTTCAATGCACACTAATATAGTCCAATAAATTCCTCATAGAATCAAAAGTGGACGAGGTCACCCCATACAACAATAGTCATATCTATTCTTACAATGAACTCATAACATCTAATCAAAATGCAAACCCTATTTCTCCCGTGACCCCCTCCTACCGACTCAATCTTCTTTTTTTTTTTAATCGACTTGATACTTTTTATTCTATATCTACTCCTATTCTATACTAAAGGAGACGCACTGGATCCAAATGGGCCAATCAAATTAAGAAATTTTGATCAATCTTGCATGGTCAGGGTATACCACTCCCACCGATTCAACCGAGCTAAGAAATTTTGATCGATTTTTGATGGTCAAGGTATACCAATTAGCAATGCCACCAGACATTAGTTTGGACATGATTAATTATTTTTTCCTTATTTTGCAGTAAATAATCAAAACAGATGAAGTGGATATTAAGTGCCGATGGCATTATGCCACCTAAGCATTAAAGTTGGGTAAAACTATTGTCCTGTGCCCTTGGCTTAAAGTGTAGCCAAGACTTTTCCCCCTCTACAGCATATTCCCACCTACCACCTACGGCTGTGGATGATAGTCTGCTCAGTCAGCGTGATGTGTCCAAAGCCACCTGCGGGACCCCTGGCTTGAGTCCAGGGCAAATGGAAGGTCAGGTCACCTGTACCACCAAATTCGGGATTGGATACACATCCACTGAGAAAGATCTCTCGTCCTTAACGGATACGTTTTTAAGCAGAACTCTTTTTGGGAAATCATCAAACAATCGCTGTCACTTTTATGTCTGTCAAAACTCGACCTTTCATTTTCAAGAGGCTGGAACCAATTTGCAGCAACAAGCAAAATACAACTCTACCACTGAGTCCGTCCGCAAAATCTAACATCTACTAGATCAAAACTTCTTCCAGACAGAATAATCCCCAGAATAGAATAATTCCACCACCATTTTTGTCAAGATTTGGAGTGGGACTAGTAAAAATTAACTGCTATGTTTTGTAAGAAATGTCCTCTATTTTTCCTTAGGGAAAATTAACACTTCTTAAACTTCATATAATGCAAAAGTACCGAAGGAGTGTCTGAAGTTTAGTTTCTGAGGAGTGCTAATATTCATTTTCCTTTCCTTATTATTTACCTATGCAACTCGTGTCAGAAAGGGAAGGACAGAGTTTGGTAACTTACCTAAAAACGGTGATGACTGGCAAAGGCTTGTTTCTCAATAGGATTTGAAGGTCTGTCTGAGGCTGGAAACCCTTTATGCAATCAAGCCTAATCTCAACAACATCAGCGCCTTCTGCCTTTGCCTTTCGCATATCCTTTAGCATTTGCTCCACTGATTCAGCCATCAATGGAGCACAAACCATTGTTGAATTTTTCAAGTATCCAAGACTACCCATTTGGATAAAATAATCAAAGAACCAGAAAGAATCTTGGAATCAATTCAATATTTCAAGAAACAATGAATTCAAGAAATACAAAAAGAGTGTGTTTTAAGCTAGAACAGAGTAATGTGGGATTGGATTCCTATTTGGATATCATCACCAAGAAAACAGAGCAATTTCAAAAATGTATTGCTGATGAGGACGGAGTATTAAATGCTATATATAGAGAGAGAGATGCATGCACTTGTGGGGGTGGTTGTGGTGAGGCCACAAGTTGAAAGGAGATGAAAGAAATACTAATGCAAGTTTTCGTCTGGAACTGAATTCAAGAAAAGACTTCCTGAGATGAATAAAAAACCTGAAGCCAACTACTTTGGAAAAATGTAGGATCCAAGCTAACTATGGGAAAGGAATCAAGGATGATGAAGCATTGACTAGACATATCATGAGTACTACTCTAAATAAGAAAGAGAAGCAGATAAAAGAGAGAAAATGGGGTGGGGGTTATGGGTGGGTTCCTTTCATGTGACTCCCAGCACCTCCCCAGATGAAGAAAATTTGCCAAATCCAAGCGACTCAACAACCCCTTGAGCTTTGAAGGGAAAAGCATTTGAAATCACCTTTTTGGTTTTCATTAGCGGATAGGGTTGGTAGTTAAGGGCGTTAAGGCCAGAAACTTGGAGATAAGCATGGCAAGAAATGGATTTAGTGTTAATTATGATAACGTTAGCCTACAGTTTCTGCAATGTCGCTCTCTTTTGTATGTGTGTATGTGTGTGTAGTTTTGTAGGCAACAGATCTTCTGTCCCACACACTGTGTCATTCTCTGTCTCACTTTTTATTATATTCCTATTTCTCCTAAATAAACATTACGTTTTAGTTCTTTTTTGTTTCTTTAAGATTCAATATGGCAACAGATCTTCTGTCCCACACCATGTGTCATTCTCTGTCTCACTTTTTATTATATTCCTATTTCTCCTAAATAAATATTTAGTTTTAGTTCTTTTTTGTTTCTTTAAGATTCAATAACTATTAATTGAGTAAAAAATAAATATAGTAGCTTCAAAAAAGCAATATATAATAGAAAATTAAAAATACAACAGAAAATTCATAAAAAATCTCATTTTTTATGCATTTTGGTTTTTTGAGTTTGTTAAATTTTGTGTAATACTCAATTAATAGTTATTGGATTTTAAGGAAACAAAAAAGAATTAAAACATGATGTTTATATAGGAGAAATAGCAATATAATAAAAAGTGGGACAGAGAGTGGCACGGGGTGTGGGACAGAAGATCCATTGCGAGTTTCGTATGTGTGTATGTGTGTATGTGTGTGTACTAGTACACACATATATATATATATACATACATACATATATAGACACACAAAACAAGATAATATGATGTAACTCAGTGGTTTATTTATTTCAATAGTTGTTGCAATTGTCTTATTCTTAACTTTACTTTGGAAGGGATCCGGCCAGATTCTTAGGGGAAAAAAGGAAAGAAAGAAACGAACAAATTTTATATTTGCACTCTTGTATGTGCAAAATGAAATTCAAATTTAAATTCAAATTAAGTGACATACATTAAAAAATGATATTATATACACTGGCAATTTATACAAAATTAATTCAAAAAAATAGAGAGAGTCAAATTTTACCTCAAACCTAGAATGGGGCACCTTTTGTGTTGTAATATGACTTCATTCTCACACCACCCTGTTATCTTATTTTGCTTGGTTCTACCCTTTCTTTTGTTATATTAAAAAACAAAAAAGAAAATTATTGAGCAAGAATAGTAAATTTACAAAGACATAATAAATTTTTTTCTCCTCCATTTGGATGGTTATGTACGAGAGTTTTTTGTTTGCCGTGATATTTTTATGAAATGTTTATGTGAGATGAAAACGTAATTAAAAATAATTGGAAAACACACACCAAATATATGCGAATGTTGACTGAAATCTTAACACCAAATATATTCAGCAATTGTCTTATTCTTATTTTAGAATTAAAATAAAATAAAATAAATTAGAGGAGTTAAATTGTAGTACCTCTAACCTAGAGCGAGGCACCTTTAGTGTTTTCTCGTTCTAACTCCATGATGAGAATTTGTGTTCCAATGTGGCATTAAGAAACTGTCATAAATGGTATCCTCCCAATGCTGATTAGATAAACCAGGTTGGTTATTATCTAATAGTTGAGAATTTTGTATTTCTCACATTAAAATAAGAATATATCTCTCCCACCGCCTTATCATCTCATTTTGCTTTGTTTTATCCCTTCCCTTTTCTATAGAGAAAAAGAAGATTATTGAACAACAATATTAAATTTACAAAGGAAATAGTTTTTTCTTTTCCATTTGGATGGTTATGCTCGAAAGATTTGCAGGAAAATATTACAATAAAATTTTTTTTAAGGAATACAGTTTTAGGAAAATCTTACAAATAATAAATAATAAGAAAGACACGGGAGGAAACAAAATATTCTGTTTCAATTCACTAATTTCCCTTGATTACAAACTTACGACTCCAAGTCCTTTAATAGACAAACATAACCACAAATCCTATTCTAATTATAATACCAAAACATGGCTCAACTCTATTGCCTAAACCAATTTTGACATCAATTCTAATCTCGTTACCAAATAACAAATCAACTTCTAATACTACTGAAATTCTAAATATGCTTAGTTTAAAAAATGTCAACAGGCTCAAGAAATAAAGGCCTATTTGAGGATGTATTGTGTTTACAACAAAAAAAAAATTTTTAAGTGCTAAAAGTATTTCTAAACTGTTTGGTAATTAATTTCCCGTAACTTAAGGACCCCAGCTTTTGGCTTCAACCACACTTCTCCGAAAAGCCAATATTTGGTGCTTCTTGAATTACTTTTACGTTAAAAAATGTTTTAGATTTAAAATTTGATATTTTTATCCTACATTAGTAGAATGCTTTACTCAACACTTCTGGAATGCTTATAAATACGATTGTTCAATAAGTAGGAGTAACACTTCTACATGATGAGTGCCCTTCGTGAAAACAAAGTGATGCAATTATGTCATTCTTAATTCTTTATTTGTAGGTCCAAATGGTGTAGGAAAATAAAGTTTTTTTTTTTTTTTTAAAGTTGTACGTTTGCTAGTGTTCCTAGAATTTGTCGTAACTCATAATTTTCTCAACTAAAAAAGTTTGTAGCTAGAAAACTTTTAATAATTTGTTTCCTTTAATATAAATTTACAATAATCATTACTTTAAGCCATTATCAAAATAAAAAATAATATAAGTGAAATTTGAGAGTGAAATAGTGGTAAGAGAAAAGTATGTATGTAATACTCCTTTGGCATAAATTTAGTATTAATTTTAGGGCTATGTTTGTCAACATACAAATAGAAATGCTTTTTTTAAAAATTAAAACCAAACACAAGTGAGTATTAAAAGTGCTTATGTAATTATACTTTTAAAAGTACTTTTGTTAAAATTACTTGTATCAGAAGTGTTTCTTTATAAGTCACCGTAATCTCAAACGGAACCTAAAGAATATTTAATGTTATTTTACGACATTGAATTTGTCAAGCAGACATTAACGTAATTTGTTCGGATATTTAATCACAATTAACAGTGTCCAAAAGTTACCTCCAAAAAAGTTTCAAAAGTCTAAGCCGTAGACCCCGTCCTTCTTCTCTGTTTCAAAAGTCCCGCTTTTTCTCTCTTAATTATTTTCTATCTCCTAAATTTTTATATCGGAAATGTTTTCCATTTCTAAGATTTTCTTTTAGTGTGTTTCTTAATTTTCTCAAATTTGCTTTTCGCATTAGCTTTTTATTTTTGAAATGTTTTAGCATATGTAAAATTCATGTTTTTGGTTGTGCTCGTTAAATAATAGGTCTGGCTATGAAGGCATGTACGGATTTTTTTGAAGCTGTAGGATTCATTAGAATTTCGAGGAAAATTGCCATCAAAAGTTTTATCGTTTGTTTTATTTTTCAGCATAGAAAAGATTTTTTTAATAAAATTATCTATCTATAACAAATACACACACATATGTACGTACGTATGTGTCATTTTGAAGAGGTGATGTGACATTTTGTTGTTAACGAAGGTCACCAAACCCCACATTGAAATGAAAATGAAAATGAAAATGAAAATGAAAATGAAAAGAGTTGGTAGATTTTCAGAAAGAGCAAGGACAAGGATCCAAGTCCCTGCTTGGGCTACTTGAAATAGAAACAAAATGCACCAAACCTGAATAAAAGAATCCAGCGTAGTTGTAAGTTGTAACTGGGACCGTAGGTTCTTTTTTGTTTTCTTTTGGAAATTATTTTTGTTTTCTTTGGAAACACACAATTTATATTTGATGCATGACTAAGGTGTTCAAAATGGTTTTACTACATGCAGTGTAAAGATTTTTCCAATAGTGCAAAAATGCAAAACCCTTTTTCAAATTTGAAATCTTGATTTCGGAGAATGATCCCATTCGTTCACCATTTTTTCATCCCATATTTCAATTCCGACCAACTTTCTGCCTGAAAATTGCATGTCCCGGCCTAGGGAAAACTACAAACATAAAATTCTTCCCCTCCAAAATTAAAAAAGAAATTGACCAATTTCATCTCTTAAATTGAAGAATTCAAAAGGATGTAAAATCAACCCCAATATTATGAACGTGTATCAATTTCGCCCAAAATTGAATTGTGATAAACTTTTAGGTGTAAGAGCCATACACCTCAGCTATATCTACATTATTTGAGGGTTATGAACCAACTAAATGCTGAAAACAAAAGCAGTAGGCAAACTAATTAACCCTGTAACTTTACTGATGCGTAAATCTTTGATTATTTGAAGGAAGGAATAATTTCAGACATCATTCCTGAGATCTTTTATTATATCACTTAGCACCCTTAAAGTTTTTAAAATAGAACTATCTTCCTCTATTTGTGTTAATAAAGGTCACTCAGCCGCTTTTCTCCGCATGGAAAAAAAAAATCAAAAGAAAAGAATTGGCATCCTTTGCTACTTCATATAGAAATAAATTTGCATGTAATTGAAATAGAGGGCTATACGTATCTAACTATTTTCTCCATTACAAAAAGAGTGATGATATATATTCATCAGAATTTCTAAAGCTCAATCGCACAAGTTTTAATTAATATTGTGTAAGTTACTATAATTCTGGAGGTTGAGATATGTTTAAGCTCTAGATATATTCATAATTTGTAGGACTTGGGTTTAAGTCAAGGATTTAGATTATTTGAACTCTATGTAAAATTTATGTCTATGTTTCTTAGTATCCGAAATCTTTAAAATGTGTATAATTTTCTTTACAAAAATTATATTTTTTGTACCTTTTTTTCTTTGTTTTCTTTCGAAAGACAAAATTTTATATTGATAATTGTCAAATGATTAAGGTACTTTTGAAAGAATTTTGTTGACGTCAATTTGGTTGAAATGGTAAAAAATTTGACCCGGTGAAGTGAATGTGTAACTTCAAAATTTCTAATAAATATAAACCTTTTTTTTTATTTTTGTGATAAATTAAGAAAACAGCAGGAAGGAATCAAATAAATGTTTATAAATATGCTAGTTCGTTTTTTCACAATAAAGATGAATAAAAAGACTTTTAGTTTATTGTCAATCATTTCCTGACCAGTTGTAAGTTGTAACTTCAAGTCTTTGCTCATTTGTATAAACAAAGTTGCAAAACGTCTCAATTTGATCCCTCAAACTACAACACTTCCATTTTGGTCCTCCTAAATAGAATACAATCTCAATTTGCTCTTCAAAGAAACAAAAAAAAAAAATCTTAATCTGGTAATCCAAATTGAAAAATTGTTCCAACCTTGTCCTCCAAGCTTCATGTATTAATGGTTCAATAACTATGGAAAAAAAATCAAATTGCAACTACAAAACTAAGGAAAATTTATTCATCGCTTACTAAAAATTTTTCCTAATATAGTGATTTCAATGAAAAATGCCTTCTTCAGCTAAGTTAAAATTTTGTACACTTATTTCTTTTTTCTCTTTGATGAAACTTCTGAATTGCTCTATATCCATGTCACAAGTAACTTAAAAAAGATTGCACCTTTATGATCAGTACAATATGAACGAATGCTTCTTGGACTTGCAAAACAAAAGCAACTTTGCTACTTTTGTAGTTTAATCTTTTCTATAATCAGGGAATAGTTAATGTCTTTGATAAAATAGGCTTGGAGCATCAATTTGGAACATGCTTATTAGTTTGAAGGGACAAATTGAGATTTTTGGTTTGAGGGACCAAATTGAGATTTTTCGGCTGTTTGGAGAATCAATGTATGTTTTCAGTACGGGGGACTGAATTGAGATATTATACTATTTAGGTGGACCAAATTGAGAATTTTTTAGTTTGAGGGACCAAATTGACTTTTAAATTCACATTGGAGGACCAAAATGAAATTAACCGAATTTGAAATATTGTACTTTCTTTCTTGCTTACTAGATTGGGTTTGAGATCCGAAACATACGGTACTTGTCTATAATATATGAAGACAAAAACGAAAGAAAAAAAAAATAGATGAGGAAAAAATATGGTAGGACCAAAAAGGAAATTAAGATGCGCCATGTGTGTGGTAACCAAATACTTATGGGTCCGTTTGGATTCCTTGTTTTTGCTTCTATTTTTGAAAAACTACTTTTCATATTCCAAATGCTACAGTAAATGTGTATTCCAAAAACAATGCCAAAAATACCATATCCAAACATTATATCAAAAACAACTCCAAATATACATATTTAATATGTATATTTCAATTATGTATATTATATATATTATACTAATATAAATTGAAATATACAAATTGAAAATTATATATTTATATATTTATATATTATATAAATATTTATATACATTAATATTATACATAATATGTAATATTGTATACATAAATGTATAAATATTTATACATAATATATTATGTACATTACATTATAATATATACATTATTAATGTACTTTCATTATTATGTACATTATTGTGTATAATAATGTATAATAATGTTATGTATAATATATAATATACATAATATGTAATAATGTATAAATGTATATTATGTATAATATATTATATTATGTATATTATATTATATATTACAATATTATGTACATTATACAAATTGAAAATTTTACATTATATATTTATATATTATATATTATATAAGTATTTATATAATGAAATATACAATAAATATTACAAATTGAAATATTGTATAAACACCATATTTATAATATTATAATATTTATAATTAATATTAATGTATATTATATATATTAAATATTTATTTATTTATTTATTCATATTATAAATATTTTATTTTATTTAAAATATATTTAAAATATATTATATATTATATAAATATTATATATTATATAAATTATATATAATATAATATGTTATATATATTATATATATTATACATTTATATAAATGTACATTTATACATAATATATATATTTATGTATATTTATAATATACATTTATATTATGCATTATATATAATATAATACATTTATACATTTATCTTAATACACATAATATTAATTTTACATTTATACATAATATTAATATATATTTATAATATATTAATTTATACATTTATATAATATTCATTTATAATTTATACATTTATCATAATATACACTTATACATTTATAAATATATTTATATTATGTATTATATATAATATAATATATTTATAATATATTTTTATATTTTTATATAAATATATAAATATATTTATTTATAAATATTTATAAATGTATTATAAATGCATAAATGTATATTTATATAAAAATATAAAAATATAAAAATTATAATTTATAATTTATACATTTATATAATATTCATTTATAATTTATACATTTATAATAATATACATTTATACAATTATAAATATATTTATATTATGTATTATATATAATATATAATATAATACATTTATAATATATTTTTATATTTTTATATTTTTATATAAATATATTTATTATAAAATTATATAAATTATAAATTATAAAAATACCCAAAATATGTTTTAAAAATATCTCTAAAAATAATCCAAAAAAATCTACAGTAAAAGTTTGTCATATAGTTTTTGAAAAACAACCCCAAAAACAACTAATCCAAACGGACTTGTATTTCAAAAACGAAATGCTACAGTGTTGTTTTTGACAAACAACCCCAAAAACAGCTAATCCAAATGGACCCATGTTTAACCAGTTGGGATCCTCTATGCCACTACTATTCGGTGCCAAATTTAGTATTAATTCCATTTATCACGTGAAAATAGAAAAAACTTATATAAATATTACATAACAAGTTCAATAAATAGGATACTTGACATAAATATAGAAGTGGTACAAATTGCAACTGAAAAAGTGGCGCCGAAAATCTCATAGGATTAAAAAGTAAGATTGTTAATGTATTTGCGTCACGTCAGTACAAAAAAGGTGGTGGTTATGCCAAGAGTATTTATACATGCATACTAGTCTTATTTGAGTTTGAGTGGAAGAGGACAGAAGGCAATAATGGCATGAACTGCATTTTCTGGACAAGTAAACTTGACCACAAATAGAGACATTGTATCACCTGCCCACCAAACCCCTCCCACCAACCCCAAAGTCACCATCGCAAAAACATTTTCTTGGTTCAAGAAAGTGAGAAAATTGGCCATGTCTACCAGGCAACACATCATGCATTAGTCAAAATAAGGTCCACAAAAGTTGTTGTTGTTGTTGAGCTTCAACTCTTTGACCCAACTTGTATATGAATAAGGTTTTTGAAAGTTTTAATTGTAAACTTGAGAATTTTGAAAAAGAGAGCAACCATCAGAATTTAGGCATTAGCATTACCTTACCGACCAATGCCTCCCCCAACCTTATCCACAGAAGAACAAAATGTAACTTGGTAGGTAATCTTATCCACTATTGGGTTAATTCATTATACCGCATTCAAGCTGCTTTAAAATATTTTTAGTTGTTGTTGTTGGTGGTGGTGATGGTTGACATTACAGATTCCAAGTATTGCTTTTAGGAGTTGTTGACACTTTACACGATGGTTTAAAGTTCTCCGTTGAGGTTGCAAATGAGCAAATAAAATTGACTTGACCGGGAACAAGCTATTTATTTATAGTTGGCGAATAGTTTAATTGATTAATTAAATTATGCTGGAAAATTTGAATTGGCCTCCTTTTTAATTCAGGACTAAGTTCTATTATCAGCTGAATGTTGTCTTGCATGGTACATTATTGCAATTAATATGAGGGATTTTTTTTAACAGGTGTTTAATGGTACTTAGCTAAATTCTATCTGACCGACCAGAAAAGTGTATATACTAGCAATTATTATTTTTTCTTGTATTTATATATTTTCTTTGATTAATCTTATCTTTTCGAAATTTTAACACCTGAAGTATATTTTAGTGAGTGCTCAAGGCACCCATTATTTTAGACAGCCCTTAATATATTTGACCTAACCAAATCCAGACGAGAAAATGATAAAAGAACTAAAGATGAAAAACATTCAAGTAACAAGAAAAAGGGAAAACCAGCAATGAATTTTTTTGTTTCTCTTCCTTCCTTTTCTTATAAATCTGCCATAAAGGGGTGTTTGTTTCAAACGACAAGTCAAAATGATGGCCAAGTGATTTCACGTGAATTAAATGACAGGAAATTAGAACTGATTATTCGACATTGAAAAATTCTTTTCAAACACGATTCAGAACTTTATGATTAGTTGACGCTGTCTAATTTTCAACATTCTTACCGACCAATTATGATACAAGAAGATTTTTTCAACATTTCGTCCAACCAAATTTAGAAGAAGGAAAGAATAACTAATTTTCTATCACTTTCCCACATTGTTCCTGCACACAAACACTACTAGTACCTTTAATGTTTTTAAATGAATTTTGGGCATCAAGGATACATGGTAACTGCATTTGTGAATACTGTCCTTTTTTCATTGTCATCTATTTTCTATTCACCCAAACTAAAGCTAAGCACTAATCCGTAGTCTGATAGATTAGTGCCACATAATGGCTGTAGACCTCCAAAAAAAGAAAAAGAAAAAGAAAGACGTATATAGAAATGTTTATTGAAGAACTTTCAAGAAAAACAAAAGAAATGCCTATCCAGAAGGCATCCAAGGAACACCCATTCCAATGGTTGAGCCAGGATTTGGCATTGGGGGAGGGGGGAGGGGAGAAATTGGGAGATAAAAGAACACTTATAAGTTATTCTAAAATATAAAACCTGTGATTTATTGTACTTGAAAATGTTAAATGAGAAGTAAAAGTTTAATTTTTATTACTACGAGTGATGATTTTTGATTAAACAGAGTATTTTTTTTTTTTGAAATACGCAAGGAAAAAAGTACGAATATTACACCTAGAGTACAATAATACGTATGGAATATATAATAAAAGTTATAATTATAGTGTATTAGTGTTACATATTGTTAAATCAAGAAATTAATCTCCTACTAATAAATTAATAACCAGAAGAGCTACTATAAAAGTCAATCGAAGATAAATTTAAAAAGCAGATGGATCATAACATTTTTGAGGAAAAAAGTCAGTTTTTTTCCCTTTTTTTTTTCTTTGGGGGTTGGAGGTGTTTTCCTATTCCCCTACCCCCCCCCCCCACCCCACCAAAACTGAGGTCCTATTCAATTGAAGATACCTACCCTGAACAGGACAAGTTGGTGTGCATCTTATGTCTGCTGTCTGAATGATCAAAACCAACTGTTTGGTACGATCTCTATTAATTGGAATTCAAAGGGAAATTGGATTTCTTTGCTTCGAGAATTTTGCAACTATTTCTTGAATCTTCCTATATAACGTCCAAAACTGCTATACAATTAACTCTCACCCGTCGCTCTTCTAGATTTTCCGTGTTGCATGCGTACTTCGTCGCCAATAAAGTGGAACTTGAAATTTCACTCCGAAAGTGAGCAGAAAAGAACAGATTCTTTGAGAAGTAAAGGAAAGAAAAGTTCAAAAACCAAATGCACAGAAATAGGAAGGATTGTTGTACGTGAAAATATTTACAACTAAGGTAAGCTTGTGAAACTACACCGTAGGTATATAATCACTTTTTCTTTTCTACCCCTGTAAAAAAAAAGTAATTTTTTTCTACTCTATTCTCTTAAACCTCATGATTTCTTGTTCAAACACCACCTACTTGTTTTTATTAGCTCCCCTTTTCTCACAATTTTTCTTTCGCCTATCTCTTTTTGCATTCTCTCTCTCTTTTAATGAGCAATTTTTATGAGTAAAATAAAAATGTGAGAGACGCTCTAATTTAGAAGTTACATTAAAAATTACAAACCACTTTGAGACACTAATTTTTCCAAATCTATCATTATCCTACTTCTTTATTCCAATACTTTAGATATTTCTACATTTTAACCTATTTTTTAGATAGTATTTAAAGTCGTTTTATACATGTTTGTCGAAGTAACGTCTCTCACATACAAAGAATCCTTTATACAATGTCTAAAATCCGATCCCCGAACCAGCTGCAACATAGATTTAGCACAATAAAACCCCTAATTTTGCTTTATACATGTTGTTAAGGCAAAGAGAGACAACAACCACCCCATATCCACTTCCTAATTTATATACAAAATATTCTTCTTTCTCACTTGACCAAATTGGATAAAAGAAATGAAATGAAAGCCAAAACTAACCCTCAAAATCTCCTGAGAGATACCTATATCGCAGCATTTGCCATTACGTATCTTTTCAGAAATACGACTTCATGTGCATGCCAAAGAGATAGCGTTAGGTACGTGTCATGCACATCTAACTCAGTTCCGTAGATTATTATGTAAAAGCCTCAATTTACTGCTAAGGTTTGTTTGGGGTTCAGTATTGACCAGCGTTGGCAAAAGTCTGAATGCAGAAATTTGGCAATCTCTTGTTTGATCCTCTTATACGGTATTTAATGTTGAGGAAGGCTTGATTAGAATTTGAAAACCAAACCTTGCCAGCACCTAACGTTCAATGCTGGCCAAATCAAGAACGCAAAGCTGATTAAACAGCTTGTGGTTTCAGTTCTATTGATTACTTTTCAGCATGTTAGATAAGAAATCGTGTAAAAGTGGTACACGCTCAAGAAGCTATTGACAGAGAGGTATTCCACCAGGGTTTCACGGCATTAAGTACAAAAAATAAGTCATTTTCTGGAAGTTATTGACAGAACAGAACTATCACAATCGAGACAAAATTTAGCATGAACCTCGAGATAGACACACATTTTTCAAAATGTTCCACAGAATATGAAGTTCTCACCATGTTATCAATGTTTAGTAAATCAAAGGTACGAACCAAAATGATTAGTAGAATATACTTTGCAGGCTATCTGAGAATTGTTTTTGTATCTAATAAAGCTACTTGAGAATCGTTTAGGCTTCTAAACTAGGGTAGATTTCTTAATTTTTATTAGTGTTTTTATTTGTATGTTAGAATTGTTATTTTTATTATTGGTTGCAATCAAGTCAATAAACAGACCGTGATTTTGGATGCAATTCGAGCCTTGAATCCGTCCACAAATTCTTCTTGTGGATTCAAGCCAAATGACCAATGCAGATCCACGAACTGGATGCAATTCACGCCTTGAATCTGTCCTTGGATTCAGACCAGAGAGCAACACCTTGGCAAATCCGCATCCAAAATACTAAGAAATGCAACAGCTTGTTGAATAACGCTCAACATTCCAGGCTAAGTGGTGACATTCGTTACTAATTAGGATGCTTCTTAACAGTCCTCAAGCAATATTTTTAGCTGCCAGCCTGCCACAGTCCATGCATTCCAAAGACAATACCTGGTAATAAGAACAACCAGGAAACGAGAAGGAAACAAAATCGTCCACACTGTGCCAAGGATGCCCAAAACAAATGACCACTTTTCTTTCAAAAACAACTGTGTTCAATCCTTGATCCAACGATGAAGTTTCAACTGTCCAAAAGGCCGTTCGCCTGGTACATGTTTCAGTGAGCAGAACAAAAGAACCCCCTAGTGGATTTCATCTGAGTGAATACCAAAAGACCTGCACAAAATGATGATTAAACTACACAGGAAAGCCTAACAACTGGTCAATCTCCAAATATGCTAGAGTAAGCTAGCTACCATCTAAAATCCAGGAGAGTGGCGTTGCAGTTGTTAGGCATTGGTACCAACATAACTGCAAAAAATGGCTAGAAGGTAGATGCCATTAGTAGACCTACATTACAGAAAATTCCATATTCTGAATAGAAGTGGTTTTCCGTACACCGGAATTTGTTAGAAAACTGCAACTCGGTAAAAGGCTGCTCTCTCCAGCAATCCACTATGGTGAAAAGCCATTATAGACCATCCCAAAGTGACTTGAAGAAAGCCAGGATGCAAAATATTCCTACTTGCAGCAACCTTTAAGTAACCATCCAAGTAGTTGACATGAGTTGAGCCTCCCAGGCTACAATGTCCTTATCTGAGGTCCATAACTTTCAGTATACAAGCCCACTGTGGTGCTTAGAAGATGGTTAGACTGAGTGGAAGTTTTGACCATTAGCAAGTTGAAAATTATGGGTTGTTTCCGGAAGAGCCAACCTTCGCGACTTATTTTGTGAAGGCAATCGAGCCTCATTGATGATGGCATCATCTGAAAGAGGAGGTTTCTCATTGTCCTTTTCTTTCACCTCAGCCTTTTGTGCAGAAGACAGTTCTTTGCTTGGGTCCAGTTTTGGCAATTCCTCTGAAATTGGTGCTGACAATGAAGTCTTCAAGTTTGCCCTACGGCTTTCCAGCTGTATAACTCTTTGTCTGAGTTGATTAGGTGAGTATTCACGTTCAAGACCACGATCTATGATGGACTTGATAGCAGATTTAAGAGCAGAGATTTCATTCACCAAAGCCTTAATCTGTAAGCAAGTTTGAAAACCCGATCACAGTACTAGAGTTAAAATCAAATTAGACAAAGCGGTTCACAAGTAAGGACCACGTACTTGTGCCTCAGGAGTATTTTGTCCCTCATTACACAATGTTTTAGCTACCTGCTTTGAATGTGAGACATGCTTCTTCACTAGAGCTATGGGTGGAATTTTATCAACCAGATTGAACTCATAAACATATTCAAATGCAAGAAGATACCGCTTCTTTTTAGTGAGATCCATGATAAAGCCTGCGTTGTACAGAGAATTAGTTTTTTCAGGAAGAAAAAGTAGGAAGCTGTGAGCGGTCAAGATGAACAGTATTGAGAAACATAAACAACCTGCCTGAATCAAAGTATCCAAGCAAACACTAAGAAATAGTTCTAAGAAAGTGCATCAAAAAATCCCCAATAAGCAAGCTATAATTCAGCTAGAGTTCATAGATAATTCAGCACCAGAAATCACAAAAGCGTCGACATTCTACAAACCAAATTCCTAAAAGCAAATGACATGCATACTGAAAGTGCATTTGTAGGCATAAGAAGAAATTATCAACATTGTACATATAACTAATAACCTTTCCTATTCTCCCAAATAATTGCAGTAATCAACTTCAAATGTTGTTCAACTCATTTATGCAGAATGCATTGTTTGATCCAGATCTAGTTTTCCACTCCCAACTACCTTTTCCAGTAACTGGACAATCCACTTACAGTTTCAAAGGTGATAATAGTAGTAAGAACACCCTCAGCATTCATTCCTCCTATGGCAGCAACTCTAATAGGCATATGTGCCGAATATCTCCTCCATCCAAGCTCTGCGTAAACCTAGATTCAGCACATAACAGACTTGCACCCTGGAGGAAAGTCATTTCAACACACTATCCTCAAGAGAGCTACTTAGTACTTGTTCTTATGCCTGTTTCCTCTAAAAGTTTTAATTTCTTGATCAAATTTCCTGTATTAAATTGTTCTGTGTGTCTAAACTAGTAGCTTACATGAGTTTGCCCAAGAGAAAAAAATTTGGGTGGAAACAATTCAACCTATGTTAAGGGTACATATATTTATATTTCTTTTCTTAAGAGCTGAGAGGGGTGGCAGCAGAGAAGATGGAAGGAGTGGAAATGGAAAACCACATAATGTGAGTTTACAAATCAATTGCTTATTTTTACCTTTTTCACCTCATATATATTTCATAATATTAATTTTTAAAACACAAAACAAATCCTATATTATCACTACGTTCTAGTCTCCCCAAATTGCCAAGGAAAGTTGGGAAGCAGTAGTTCTAACCTCCTCCCAAATTATTTGAGCTCCAGCCTGGAGAAATAAGACAACCACCAACACATTTAAGCAGACCTTCCCCCTGGCCCTTCCCTCCTACCGATAGAATTTTTCCCTCGAAATGTTGCATTAACCCAATACATATTCTCTCTGTCAGCGAAGGGAGAGATGAAAATGGTCAATGAGAAAAAATTGCAAAAAGGAATATGTGACAGCAGAACCAAAAGAAGTGGAAAGTGACTCAAACTTCACAGATATTTGAGATGAGAAAACTTCAATATGAGATGAAGCTCAATATTCGGATGCCACTGTTACGGTAAATCATTCAGTGCATCAACACAAAGGGGCAAAAGAGGACTAGATTCTCAGCCTATTAGTTGAACAAGGATGTACAACCATTGAGATTGTAAAAGAAATGAAAATTCTATTACTCCATTCTCAGGGCCAGTTCTCGTTTGCCTCAGCTTTTGTTAAGCTGTCCATGGAAATGACTTCTCAAAATAATAATAATAATAATAAGTGAAAGGAACCAAACTTGTGTACAAAAGCACCTAGGGCTGCTCCCCACAGTCCAATTATTTTCACTTAAACTTGGCTTGTAGAAAAAAAAAAAAAAAAACTAAACACCAAGAGGAAACCTCTAAATGCCAATAAACTTTTAGAAGCTAAGATCAACTAATTTTCAGCAACCAAAAGCATGCGCTAAGTGTCTGATCAGTTCCCCAGTATTTTACTTCAAAGAGGACAATAAAAAGCTATCAGTTGTTTTTGAGAGACTGAAAGAACTAGCACACAACTAGAAGGGGAAAATCTACCAAAAAGAAACCTAGTATTCTCTTTCACCCTAAGAACATCTTTGCAGTTAATGGAACATATACACTTCACAAAACTGATTCAACCAGCCCTTGATCATTCCAACTGTTTCATTGGTTTTCAATACTCCACAAGAGCAAAATAAATAAATAAATAAAATGAAATAAGAATAAAATATAAATAAAAAGAAAGTTCATTGTAAAACTTCTAATAATCCCATATTTTATTGAAATATAATTGGAAAATATTACAAACACACACACCATTCCCTTCATTGCGATAATTCATTCCATGAATATCATAACACCAGCACTAAAAACTAACATTCCAATTGAAAATAGACACTTACAACTACTGTCGTCATAGTGCCAGCACTAGGAAGTTAATGATACTACACAAGTGAAAGTAATTGCAGTGGCAATCAAAGTGGCAGCCGTACTGGCACTGAAATCAACATGCAACAGCAGCATTAATGGGATGTGCTCAAATGGCCATAATTACAGGAACAGAAATTCATTGCGACTGCACGTGGCGCAAGTACAGTAAACATAGATGTAATCATCACTCCTCTTCCACAGGCATGCTTAAGAACAGGGCCTTTAGAGATGGCAGGACTACCAAGACTAAGACAACTTCAACAGTAGTGCCTTCATAATACTTCTGTACTCTTTGTAAGATTCCAATATGGCCCAGTAACTATTAGAATAAATTAGTCTCAACCTCCCCATAGCATGTCAAAATCCTAAAGAGGCCCCTCATCTAGTTATCTCATCCATTCCAAAAGAAATAGAATCTTGAAATAAGATATTGATATTAAAAAAAGGAAAATTACATGTAGTAAAAAACAGAGCACTTGCAAATGCGGTCTACAATTTCAGGTTTTATCAACAGATAATTTCGTATAAGGACAAATAAATTTTACATAAGTATACAACTGAATAACTGCAAATGGTATTAATTGAATGAAGGTACAATTCCCAAAACAACAAAAAAAAATCTTAAAATTAGTTAATTGGAGGAAAAGAGAGCAGGGCAATTTATAATGTCCAAAAATGAAAAAAAACTACTAAAAGCACTAAATTGGATTTGTCAATCCAATATGATATTTCTTTGCAATTCTCCGAAGCAATCCTAAATGACAAGTATGCTTAACTTAAAGAGCAATCAGAAGTAAGACAACAAAAAAGCAAGTCTTAACAAAAAAAATAAAATCAAGCATACATTTCAGCTCATTTTGTAAAATCGTTTGTAAGACAAAGCAAATAACCAAAGAAAGTAAGTGTGAATGTCATGTGTCAAAATTTGGCAGGACTAATTGAAAAAGACACTGAAAATCACCAGGGATTTTATCTGTCAAACCAAGAAGACGACACAATTCAGGTGTCTTCTGATTCTGAGCAACAATCTCTAAAAAGTTCATGACCTCCTTTACGTCAAATGCAGAAGCCAAGTCAAAGGACGCCAAAAGATACAAGAAGCCCAAGACCTCCAATACATTTCCAGTTTCAATAATTGCCTTCCATTCACTAGCAAGTTTCAATGCTCCACTTTTTGCAGAAGGTTGAATCTGTGGGGAAAGTCTAAGTAGCTGCTCTAACAAAAGGATACAACAACTGGCAACCCTTCCCTCAAACACCATATCCACCTTCCTCAAATAGGGAGGGTAAAGTGCCTCCACTGCAGTTAGTACAAAGTATACAGGGTCTCCGGATGATTGAAGATCCTTAAAAACTTCATCTGGTGACTCAAGGTTCACTTCACGCTCATTTAGAAACATACGGATATCCAGCTGATCCAACTCCACAGCAAATGTAAATTGACGAGAAGTGGAGTTACTGATAGCTCTCTCATCAACTACCGTTTCAACTGGATTTGTCTTCAGACAAGCATGAAGTTTATCAGCAAGTTTTTCCTCTTTCAATTCAAGCTCTTTTTCCCTCAAATCATATTCCTTAATCCTATCCTCAAATTCCTTCTTTTTCAGTTCCAATTCTCTATTTCCTTTTTCGAGTAACTCTTTTTCCAGTTGGTATTCCTCTTTCTTTTTCTTTCCCAGTTGCTTCTCCATCACCTCAACTTCTTCCCTTTTCCTTTTTAATTGCCTCTCCCTGACTTCAACTTCTTCTTCTTTCTTTTCCAATTGCTTCTCCCTCATTTCAAGTTCTTTTATGCCCTTAATCCTATCCTCAAGTTCTTTCCTTTTCACTTCCAATTCTTTACTTCCCTTTTGGAGCAGCTCCTTTTCCAATAGGCATTCCTTCTCTTTCAAATGAACCTCGTGCAAACACTTTTGTGTAATCTCATATTGTTTCTCTCTCTCTTCCAATTGCTTCTCCCGTATTTCTAGTTCTTTTTGTCGCTTTTCGTTTACCGCTCGTTCAAACTCAATCGCTTTCTCCTTAAACTCAAGATCCTCTCTCATTAATCTCACCTCTTTCTCCTTCATCTCAATTTCCCTTTCGCGCTCCACCCTCATCGCAGCCAACTCCTCGGAACCAACTCTTTTTTCGCATTCCATAACATTTTTCTCCCTCTCATCAAGCTCACTCTCTCTCTTCTCAATTTCTTTGCTCCACTGCTCAAGACCCTCCTCTTTCAACCACAACTCCCTAAGCCTCTCCTCCATCAATATCTCCAGCGCGACTGTCTCATTCTTCTCATTCTCCAACTTCCCAAAAAGCCCTTCTGCGGCCTTCTCTTTCTCACTCAATTTCACTTCTCTCTTCCTAAACTCCTCATCAAACTCCTCCTTTTTCAAAGCCCACTCCTTCTCTTTCAACTCCAACTCCTCCATCCCTTTCTGTTGCAACAAAATCAAATCCTTCTCTTTATCCTCAACTTCCTTAACTTTCAACCCCAACTCTTCAAAATTCTGGCTCAACGAGTCCCGAACAGAGTCCAAGTGCTTCTCCCTGGACTCAAGTTCACTCAGGCATTCTATCAAACACTTTTGGGATGTCTCCAGATGCTTCTCAAAATCCCTGCAATCAAGCATAACCATCATAATTGATTTCCTGAGGCTATCTCTCTTGGCCTCTGTAGATTCAAGATTCTCAGACATCTTTTCCAGCACTCCCATCCCTTTACTCGCATGAAATTTTCGCATGCAACTAAGAATTTTACTGCAGATTACATTACTAAAAAACGGAACTTTACTATTTGGAAGAAGATGGGAAAAAAAAAAAGAAGAGAACTTGACGAACCCTGTACATAAAAGCCAGTTTCCAAAGGGCGGGGAAATAAAAAAAATTTTAAAAAAATAAAAAACTAATTTTCCTTATTAGATTAGGCACCAATTCTTTGCATTATTGTGTAAGGAAACCTTGAAAGCTAACCGTTTTGTTTTGTGCCATCTTTATCATTTTTGTTATAAAACTAATGCTAATGTGATACAGGTTTTGATTTTTTTATGTGGTGGTGCCATATTTATCCTTTTTGTTATAAAACTAATTCTAATGTGAAGGTTTTGAGTTACTTATGTGGTGGATAATATGTTTAAAAAAATAGGAAAATTAAAGGGTTCAGAAGAAGATAAAAGTAAGAAAAGAATTATTTTTTCATTTATTCAAATGAAACTTCAGTTTTTATCACTTTGATACAAGGGAATAACCCCTATTTATAGGGGAAAGTACAACAACGAACTTCTTCAAGATGATGATACAATCTTCTTATAAGACGTGAGAAGTTTAATAACAGTCCTGCAGCTTTATCGAAAAGTCGTAATAGTTTTATTGAAAGTCGTGTCATCTGTAACACTTTAAAAATCGTAACAACTTTTGTTAATTCGAAGAACATGAAAGACTTGTCACCATCTGGAGGATGAGATAAAAGTGATAAACATCCATAATATTTAATTATTTTATAATACTTTTATATATTTTCACTTTGTAATTTTCTTGTACGCCTTTTTTTTCCTAAAAAAGTAAAAGGAAAAAGAAAAGATGAATTTCAATTTGTCTTTGTATATCAATCTTTTTGCCTTTAACTTTTAACAAAAGAAAAATTACATTAATTATATTTTTCTCTTTTTGTAGGATTACATTTACAATCCATTCGAATTATAACTTCAGCGCACACTTAGAAGAATAAATACTAACAAAAAGTTGGATTAAACTCGCATCTTATAAGACCTGAACCATTATTGAGACTAAATCACTAATCAATGTAATTGAGCACCTATTAAACCTTTTTTTTTCTTTTTTGTTCAACTTTCATATCCTCATCCACCAATATATATATATATATATATATATATATACATATATGATTTTTCTAAAATTACATAATGAACACATGTCAAGACACCTAAATTACATCTTAATTATCATGTAAATACACACATTCACATTTGTTGCACTCCTTGAATTATTACATTTTCTCGCTTTATTATTATAGAGATATTCAGCTCTGTTGCTACTTTATTATTGTAGAGATATTCAACTTTGTCTATGTTAGTCCGATTAAAGACTTTTTCAAATTGTAATGGAGGATTTATTGGCTAAGAAATCATGTAATAGTTGTAAAAGCTAATGAAAATAATTTTAGCCATGTAATTATCTTAAAGCTAATGAAAAAAATTTGGTCCTGCATCATAAGCTTACCATAAATAAAAGATGCCACATGTTTTATATTGAGGGTATTGATGCCGAAAAATATTAGTTAGATGATTGCGAACTCTCTCCTTCAACTCTTAAACTCTCCATTGTTCTCTTGCAAAGTTTAGGGTCTCCAATCCTTAATCAAAGAGAAAAAATAAGTAAAACGGACTGATTGAGATCCTTTGCCACATTAGAGGTCAATTTACATTAGTCCACTTTTTTTTTTTGAAGGATATTATTAATATAAATTTAGTTTTTGTACGTTCAAGTTTTGATGTCCATTTAAATCCATTTGACTGGAAACTTGGCAGGAAAGTGAGGCACATGAGACTGAGTTCATTTTGTAAAGTAAACTAACAGTACATATTTATGGCCACATTTAAAAGGTAGGAATTCTATACTTTTGAACAAATAAATAAAATAGTTGGATATTAGTGCTCCACTTGAAGGGCACTTCCAGGGAATTTTTTTTTTATTTTTTTGAAGAAAATGTAACATTCCTTAGATAAGCGTTTTTTGTGAGATGAAAAACTGATTAGAACCTTATCTCAAAATTCATTTGCTGGAAAAATCTTCTTGCAATGTTAGTGGGAACTTGTTTATAAAAACTTTTTCATAGATATTGGTTTAAGACTATGGAAATTAATTTATTAGGGAATTAATTGAAAATTAAAATGTAAAGATGATTAGTTATTTGGGTAGTTATCTACAATCATAGGTAGTTATAAACCTAATTTCAAATTCTAAAACTAAAAGTCGAACATAATCCCATTTTATCATAAGAGTGCTAAAAAAACATAGATCACAAAATGAACCAACGCCATAATCCCTCATTCTATGTATATATACTTGCCTTGATCGACATACTTAACCCTTAATAACAGCATTGTACATCATAGTATAATAATAATTAACTATTAAGAAGGCTGATTTATATGACAACATCAACATAGGAGAACCTTCATCAAGTTTACATGATTGCCGTCCACTAGATAATTATTCTGGACAAACAGTGCTACGGCGAGAGCTTGCAACTTCTAAATTTTGGAGCTGGTGACAAGAACTGTTGGCTGACAAGTGACAACTGATGTACTAGAATTACTCTTGTAGCGAAGATCAAAACTGGCTCTCAAAATTTGCACATTGATATCAATGCTAACATGCTTGCATTATCCAGTGACTAAATTGTGACTAAAGTTGAGCCAGCAGGAATTAGAGGAGTTCCAATAGTTGAGACTCCAGGAATCAGGGACCTTGGGTTTCAATCCCCCTTTTCTCTCTTCGCTTCTTAAATTTCACCCATCCTCCCGGCCGCGGGAGGGGTGGGGTTGTAGGCCATGTATGCATTAGATCAGCCGTACACATACGAGTCATTTACACATGTTATTGTTTCAAGGATGGAGCTCTCAGCTTCTATCTGGGAAATTTTTTCTCTTGTTGAACCAAGTACATTACAGTATTCTAACAAGTCTTGATTAGCTATATCAAGGCAGGAAACCTGTCAACCTGTGGTAAATCCCTGATGAAAAAATAATACCAATTACCTAAGAGGGTAATCCTGAACTGATTATCATATTGTTTGAGAAGTAAACTTGAGAGATAGACAGAGAGAGTATCTAGTCTTGGAAACTGAAAGATCTAACCAAAGAAACTGACACATTTATACATCAGGTTGGCTTGAGTCAGACAAGTTGAACTTCAAGAAGTAAGCCAACTGATGATGCGTGTCAGAGCATAAAAGCCATAATTCTCATCAACCGAACATGCAAAACATTATATGTGGAAACATCTACAACCTTAAAAGGTGGAAAATGCTGATTAGCTCTATTGTTTTGAAGTAGATAGCTTTCTTTAGCCACTAGAAAATTATAAAAAGAAAAACTTTAGACACATCACCATTGCACCGAAAAAAAAATATATACACATCACCACTCACGATGAGAGTTGCGCATGGTGATGGGGCAGGCTTTGTCTCAATTAGGCTCAACTTCATCTCATGTGGATGTGGAAGACCATGCACCTTCGTGTTATGCTAAACAGGCACAAAAATAGCAGCAAAGGCTAGCTAACAGGGATATCTAACTCGAAACACTCGGCGATGTAAACATATCCAAGTACCAGAATTATCTGTGTATTTCTATTAGGTACCAGCAAATTTGTCCACGCTCTTGACCTGGATGATAGCAGGTGCTTGAACATTGAAAACTTTCTTACAGATTAATTATGACTACAGTTAGAAGTGGCAAAATGGATATATGGTTGATAAATGGTTTTAGTTAAATGGATAGTGGGTCAAATTGATCCAATCCAAATAAAACTATTTAATAAATGGATCTAAATGGATGTCATTTAAATGGATAGTGTAAACCATGATCCATCTATTTATTCATTTACTCTCCCAAATCCTAAATTTAAGATCCAAATATTTTTTTCCAAAAAATACAGTCCCCAAAATTCTATCCTTAAATCACCTAAAACCTTTTGGTAATAACAAATGCTTTTACTATTACTCTATTTCAGTTCTTCATAAAATTAGTTTAGTTCCAAGAAAATTTAACTGTTGTGGTCAATTTAACCTTTCATCATTACTTTAAGTATCATTTTGTAAAGTAATGAACAATTAAGAACTTGGCTACATTTTTATAACTTTTGGGTGAATTGAATACGGCTTTACATTGAAAAGAAGTTTATGTTTCCAATTTTTTGCACTCCTGCTCAAGAGGGATGACTTGAATAAAAGTGGAGTTCTAATAAGAAATCTTATGTTATTTGACAAGTAAAATATTTTCATCGCATGTGCACGTAGTACCTAAAAATGTATGAAATTCCTTATTATACCATTGATATACAAGCCACCTTATATTACTTAGTAAATTAGGTGTCTTTTTTTTTTGATAGTTGGGTTGGGTGATAAGGGGAGAGGGATTGTAAGTATGAGGATTTGAATTTAAAACCTTTCACTTATTAAAAAAAAAAGAAGGTGTCATTTACGTATCTTAACCAATGTTGCGAGGACACTCGTTAGAAAAATTCTTTTTATAAATAAAAGAATTAAAAAAATAAAAAATTATTTTGACACTACATGATGCATTCTCGCTTTTTCTTTACTTAGGAATGTAAATGTTTGTAAATCATTACTACATGAGAGTTTAATTAAAAAAAAAGCAAGAGTAGAGACTAAAATATAATTTTGAAAAGGATGGAAGAAGTCTAGGAACTAGAAGCAAATAAAATGCAATTAATGTTATTGGCAACTTGGCATGTGAGAAAGTTATGAAGGAAAGAATAGGTGGTTCCACAAAATTAATTTGACATATGAGGAAGTTATGAAGAAAAGAATATATGGTCCCACAAGATTTTATCCCAATTTTTTATAAATATTTGCAATCACTATGTGTATTTTCTATTTTTTAAATTAAGTGGATGTATATGGATGACATGGATAATCCATTTAAATCCACCAACATAATTGAATTTAAATGGTTATCCATTTAAAACCATTGAATTTATATGGATCATCCAAATCCATTTAAGGTTGGTTTATATGGATGGATTGGTGGATATGAATCCATTTTGCCACTTCTAACTACAGTTGACATCTGGCTGATAGATCTACACACGAAATACCAAAAATAGGCATATGAATCCATCATTCTTAGCTCAGAAACACTTTAAATCCACATAGGATTACTTAGTAGTGCTAAATATAAATTTTTTAATTCTCCTTTCTAAAGAGCGCGACAACATAATAAGAGTTGGCAACACCATGCATGGTGAGATTTTTATAGTATGTTTCATGACAGGTGCAATCAGAAGAGCGGAAAAAGTTTCAAAAACTTATTCTGTAAAATATGTCAAGCTAGAAGCGGTAAAGAATTAAGCATCAGTAAACAAATTTATGGAATGGATGTATCCAACGTGTCAACAAACTAATAAATTTAGTAATTCCAACAAAATGGACACTAAAAGCATACTTTACCACTTTCACCTATTATAGATTATATTGATAAGATCAAGAAATGGCGGACCTGAGTCATAGCTTCGAGAATTTTTCCTCATGCCAAGCAAGGCCATCAAAGTATTCCAGCAAGAGCTAAGTGGAACTTGGAATGGGAAAGGGCAAGTATGATTGGATCTAACTTAGTACCAAAAGAGCAACAAGAGTGGACATTGACAAGGAGAACAGGATTAAATTTGCCAATTGTGGGAAGCAATCTTGATTCTGCATTTTGCAGTTAGAGACGATGTAGTCTAAAGAAAGTTTTGGCGACTCAAGGATTATAAACTTTGACAAGAAGAGTCGAAAGGACAGGATTCATACAGAAAGAACTTGAAGCAATCACTAGTGAAATTGAACTTTTTGTTGGAATGTATGCCCTGAAACAATGATTTTGTTTAATACATTCCTTATTATGTTTTGCATTTTAATAACTTCTTGTTTATCTGTTAAATGCTAGATATAATTGATAAAGTCCTTAGAATACTTACTAATGTAATGGTAGTCGCAAAAATTGATGACTATGAGATATCAATCACATTTATAATAATATTCTTAAATTTCTTTAGTCATAGTACTAATGAGATGGGACATCATTAATATGGAAAGGCTAGTACACAGTTAGCCTCTACTTAATGTAAGCAGTGATTATTCTCATCAATTATTGTATATAGATACTTAGGCTAATATGTCGATGATTTGTAAAGTACAAATACATTGGAATGATCCGCTAAGAAATCCCATTAGGATATCTATCCAGTGCCAATGATTGTATCTCTTGTGGAAAGTTATTTAAATGATCCAACGACTTGAAATCCCCGTAGTACCTTGAGTGAATCACTACATTTTAACTCTATTGTTTGTTATTCATTGAGACTGTCCTAGAGAATGGAGATTGGGTGTAGTGCGAAGCACGGAAAGATAATAAGCGATCAAAATAGGATTCACCATTCCGATAGTAGGAGTTGATATCCAGATGACCACTTGTGGGAAATTAACCCTAAAAGGTCGACTATGTTAGGTTAATTGAAAAATATCTTCAAGTTAACCTAATCTGGAGTTAATTCCAGGAACTAGTAAATTTAATTAGTCATTAGGGGATTGGCACTCATTCCTTATTCCCTGACTAATTGGATATCGGTGGTGAAAGGATAATAATTACAAGGTAACTTTTCGTGGAAATGTTAGGTCAAAATTCCCTTGACTAATTCCAAGTACTTGGGTGGTCATGATGTGTTGCAAGATACAGCCCATGATTTATAATTATGAATTAATTAATATTATAATTAATGATAAAATAAAGTTGTTTATTTTATCTAATTCTTTTTGGGAATTATAAGTCATAATTATTACCAACGTATTTGGAGCCTATTGGATCACACACACTAGAGATTTGATTTTGGATTAAAATTATGTGTTCAAGTGAAGACTTGGAAATAAAGTATAAGATACTTTTGGGATTTAATTACAAAGAAAATAAATTCCGGATCTATTTGAGCAGATAGGAGAAAATAGTTATCTATCAGATAATTGAAAAATAGAGTTTGTTATTGGATATTTTTCGTTTGATTTTGAATCAAACGATCAAATCCTATCTCTTTATTCTTTCTCTCTATCTTATCTCTATTTTTTTGTACGACAAAAACCTCTGACTTCAATGGGGATCGAGGATTCCTTGCAAAATAAAGAGTGAAAAATGGAAAAATATGTGAGACATACATAGAGAGAAAAATAGATAAAGAAAAGTGAAAAGAAAGGCTGGCAACTTTCATTACTTTCACACACAAATCGTAGAGACGATCTAGATATCACTCTTGCGTGGATTTTGATAGAGACAGGACATTTAGACTGTTCAAGGGGTCGTTCGTCTTCTCCAATACCTTAGAGAAACGTCACATGGATTAAGGTAATCTAATTTTTCCCTTCTTATTGAACCATACCTTAAAAAAAACCTATGGTGATCCTAGTGGTTTTTGGGAAATTTTTGAAATTTTCCACTGCCTTATTTCCCAAAAGCCGAACACTTTGGCACAAATGTAATGTAGCTCCATTCAGCTTGCACAGACAGTAGGCTAGAAACCGGCATTGTTTTCAATAACTGGACTGCATAAGAACTTCTAATCTAGCACAGGAAGACCATCATTCAAGTATTTGCTTTAGAAAAGCCTAACAGAGTAGAAAATTACAAAAACGATGCAGTGAATTGTTAAAATAAAAACAAAAGAAACTTAAGAGCAACTGCAATTGAGCCGGAACTTCACATGGTTCATAATTCATCCAGCAACTAACCGACATCGTGCAAATCAATTGCAAAACAGGAAAACTTCCAATTTATCAACTAATATAATTCTCAACAAGCATTTCCACAAAACAAGGACAGAGTAGCTTCAATGATCATTCGGTTGTTCACATGTGTGTGTACCTGTGTGTGTGTGAGAGTGAGAGAGAGAGAGAGAGAGAGAGAGAGAGAGAGAGAGCAAACTAAACATTAATTGAGAGGTGAAGACCGTAACAAAAATCCTTGCTAAGCCTGCTTTAGATGTTTCAGAAAATGGAAAATCATCGTTTTGTTCCATCCTTCTATTTTTTTTTTTGAGAAAAATGCAGTTTTGGTACCTAAACTTTGACGCACGAGCGGTTTTAGTCCCCAAATTTTGGATGAAAACAAATTTGGTACCTGAACTTTCAAATTTTGAGCACATTAAGTACCCTGGACGATTTTTTCCCAAATTGTTACCGAAAAAAGCCATGTGACAGTCATGTGTTTGGCCACAATTGTATAAAAAAAAGGCCAAAAATGCAGTTTTGCTACCTAAACTTTGATGCACGAGCGGTTTTAGTCCCCAAATTTTGGACGAAAATAAATTTGATACCCGAACTTTCAAGTTTTGAGCACATTAAGTACCCTTGACAATTTTTTCCCAAATTGTTACCGAAAAAAGCCATGTGACAGTCACGTGTCCGGCCACAATTGTATAAAAAAAAGGCCAAAAAATTGTCAAATGCTATTCTAATACTAAGTATTAAATTTAAGGACTAATAGCATAATAAAGAAAAAATCCAAGGACTAAATAACATCATATGAGTCAACAAAACCCAAAAACCGATACAAACGAGCTCCAATTCCAGTACATTAATCCCAACTGTTTTTTCATTGTGCTAGTATCCCCTTCTCATTTTGTAGTTTCTTGGCTGGTATTGTTTCTTTTCTCAATATGCACTAGTCCACAACATCATTCTTCCAAGATCGGAGTGTGCCGCTGGGACGGCTTATAGGACTAAGACCTGCAAGCCGAGAAAGTTCGCAGTTCCCGAGTACAAATGACTTCAGACGGCATAGGACTTTATCTAGTGGAAGATCAAATGCAGAGGTCTCTAGAAATCCTGGGGTAGAAACATCTCAGGGGCTTTGTGTCCCGTTATTACACAATGTCATAGAGAAGATGAGCCGAAGTAAAAGCACCTCAAGGCATTAATTTGAGACCAAACATCTATTTTTGGTTCATACTTGAGTTCCAAATGATCGTCATACACCTTTGATTGCTTCCCTATTGGATGACTCATTTATAATTGTTCTTCTGTAAATTTTTCCGAATCAGCTGCTTGCAACTTTGTCCCGAGGACTAGTTCAAGTTTCTTGTATCAAGTTAGGTAGCAGAATACATGACCAGTTCAAGTTTCTTCAAGTCAACTTAGGCAAGAGAAATAAAGGATTACGCATCATTATTTACACTTTTGTGACTTGATTCTTAGATTAATGTACTGGAATTGGAGCTCATTTGTATCGGTTCTTGGGTTTTGTTGACTCATGTGATGTTATTTAGTCCTTGGATTTTTCTTTATTACGCTATTAGTCCTTAAATTTAATACTTAGTATTAGAATGGCATTTGACATTTTTTTGGCCTTTTCTTATACAATTATGGCCGGACACATGACTGTCACATGGCTTTTTTCGGTACGGTAACAATCTGGGAAAAAATCGTCAAGGGTACTTAATGTGCTCAAAATTTGAAAGTTTAGGTACCAAATTTGTTTTCGTCCAAAATTTGGGAACTAAAACCGCTCGTGCGTCAAAGTTTAGGTACCAAAACTGTATTTTTGGCCTTTTTTTTTATACAATTGTGGCTGGACACGTGACTGTCACATGACTTTTTCCAGTAACAATTTGGGAAAAAATCGTCAAAGGTACTTAATGTGCTCAAAATGTATCAAATTTGTTTTTGTCCAAAATTTGGAGACTAAAACCGCTCGTGCTTCAAAGTTTAGGTACCAAACTGCATTTTTCTCATTTTTTTTAGTGAAAGATTGTACGGCAATTACAGCCAGCAGTGTTGTGATATTGCAAGAGTTTCTCTCAACCACAGTCCCTCGGGGCTCGAAAATATTTTATTCTATACAAAACGCTATGATGCAATCTGTTAGAAGGATAGAAGAAGTACAAAAATTATCCAGAATTTTTATCAATGCCCACTTAGGAACATTACACAATAGTTCTATACCTATACCCATTCTTAGTGCATGGTAGATGATACTCATCGAATTCAAGCTTAACAAGTTTTATTTAATGATAAAATTATTACTTGTAAATATCACATTTGACTGGCTGGTACTGGTCTCAAGCTGCATGCCATGTTACAGAGAATTCTTTATTTTTGCCAAATAAATTAGCAATGAATTCACAGATTAACCATTGCAATCCACTAAAAAAAAGCCTCTCCACACTGCAACTCAAATGGAGTAACTGAAAGTTGTAAAATGGAAAAATTTACATAAACACACTGAAATGGACATCATAACCTTTACGCTTAAATGTTGCAAATTTCATCAAAAAACTGCAGGCAGCGACTTGGGATCAAGTTCAAAAGATCCTAATAGGGAGAAACATATCGAGAGAGTCCACCAAAAAATCCAATATGTAAGTCAAGATCCCAATTCTGATCCAAAAGTTTAAACTATTAGGTTTCAGGCCCCCACTTACATATTAACAGCTCTTTTTTTATCTCTCGTACTAATGTGGGACATAACCCTTTTACTCATGAACCTAACAAACCTCTCCCTTCATGAGTAATCCCTACATTAAATCCAAATTTACAAACCCTTCTTCAAGTCCACTTTAATACTCAACACAAGCCCACCTTATCACCTAAGGTCACATCTTCTCCCAATCATGAACCCATTCTTGTTCAATATCTAAATTGCATTTTGGAACCCTGCCAACCTTTGGCTCTTTGGTCTAACACCAACCGGACCCCCTGCCAAATCCATGGCGTACCTGGTCCAACCCCAACCAAACTCCTTGGCACTTGGTCTCACCAAGAACAGAATTTTTACTGGTCCAACTCCGAGAAGAATCCACTTGCCCATGAGTAGCCCAGTTTCGCAACTTGAAATTCTGATACCAATTTGATGGAGAGAAACATTTCGAGAGAGTCCATCAAAGAGCATAATATGTAAGTCAGGAACCCAACTCTGATCCAAAAACTTAAACCATTAGGTCTTGAGTCCTTACTTACAAATTAACCGTTCTTTTTCTATCTCTCATACTAATATAAGACATAACCCTTTATTCATGAACCTAACAGATCCCTCTGCTACACCTTCCCTTTTATAGCTGCTCATCCTAAAAGAAGGTACTTTGTGGGAGAACCTAAAGAATTCTTTATCGTGTATCACAAAAATATCCTCATTATCAGGGCTTCTTTGTGATATAAACTTGCATATCCTTCCAATTTATCCAAGTAAGCAACTCTAGTGTCAAAAGAATTTCTCTGGACAATCTCAACTATCAGCGTAAATGATTATCAAGTTTAGAAGCCCGGCAATTAGTATTCCAATCCTTATAGAGGGCCCAAGTCTCTCCCTTTTGAGGATGAATTAAGTAAGGACTAACAAGATGTCAAGAAGTAAGAGTCTCTTTGTAGCAAACTTGATGCGAAAAGTTACGAGACAATGACAAGGCCTCTTCTTTACCACATAAATCCACCACAACCAATTGGTAAGCCAACATCTATCTACTCCTTCCAACCCTGCTTTGTAGCAAGTAACTTCACACTTTTGGACCTCTTATACGGTATTGCACGTGGATAATGTGCCATAGGCTGGAGCCATGCAGCACTAACAATAGGATCAACCACCTTCAGGATCCTTGCATATAAATTTTGTATGTTATCATTACTACTATGATAGGAACGAGCCCAAATTTGACCAACACGAAAGCTGCTTAAGGTGTACGTTCTTGTGAAGTTATTAAACAATTTGTTCTAATGAGAAGTAGGACTTGAGTTTTCAAAACCTAAAGAATCACAAGAAGCTGAGTACGAATCTGAGTTTGAATTGGCCAAGCCTAAACTTGACTCACCAAGATCACATGCTGATCCTGAATAAGCTGAATCGGATTCTAACACTAAATGGGATTCTAACACTAAATGGGACTTATTTAGATCACATCCCAAACCTGAATGACCTGAATCACTAGAGTCTGATCTAACCAGATCAATGATAGCATGTTGTTCAAAGTCATTCTCATATATGCCCTTGTCTTCACTTTTCCTTTCTTTTCTTTATCCTTTCTGAGGATGGAGTTGGATTTATTGAACCCGGTTTATTAGAACAAAATTCCTTGCTTTTCTGAGCAGAGTCAAGCTCTCTCTGTTTCATGACAAGCTCCATCTATATCTCCAAAACCTTTTCCTTAGCCTCAAGCTCACTTTCTCTAGCTTCAAGCATCCCTTATTTTGAACCCAAAACCTTTTCCCTCGACTCAATCTCCTTCTCTAAACTCTCCAACTTTTCCTTTTTCTTATCAAACTCATTTTCTCTACTCCCAATTTGTTTCTTATCCAACTCGAGCTCCTTCCAACGATCTGCTACCTGCCTTTCTTTCAAACATATTTCTCTAAAACCCTCATCAAGAGAACTTCTAAGATCCCCAGTATGTTTCCCCTCCAATATCATATTTCAAACATATTTCTCTTCCCTAACTCTAATATCATCTCTAGTCAAACTCAATTCATTCTTTTTCACCTCCAGTTCTTTCCAACCTTGTTTCAAAAACAAACGACACTCTCCCCTTCTCCTCAAATTCCTTCGCCCGAGCTTCAATGCCCTCTATCATCACAGCAACTTCTCTAGAACTTTCCGTAACAGATCCTTTTACTCCATTCAGATGATTTTCTCTAGCTTCCAATCTAGTCAAAGCCTCTCGAAAACATTTCCGTATCAAGTCCAAATTTTGCTCAAATTTCCTGGATATCTCCTCCAAAACACCCATAAATGAGTGTGGTTTATAATAATGCGATAACAAAAGCTTAGAAAATAAAAAGAGAATGTTTGGATAGATAATATTTGGAATATTATTTGACATAATATTTACCACCCCTTCAAATTGTTTCAGATAACAAAAAAAACGTTTGGCTTTGCAGTTTGCAGACTGCATGTATTGACGAAGAGAAATGTTGATGAGGACAATTCAGAAAAATCGAGGAGCAAAGTTCTAAAACGTGGCCATTGTAGGAGGAATGCTTCTTAGGTCGATTTCCATCTTGGATCCCATCCGTTTGTCCTTGGATGTGGGTCTAGAGTTGTGGGTGGCCTACTTTGAGAGTTGAGTATAAACGGTTGCGGTGAGGAACGAAACAACTTCTATTAATATAGGAAGGTTGAAATACACCAGTACATCGCAGATAAACGCGAGTTTCCAAGAAAGTAAAGACCAATGCAAAAGACCAATGCAAAAGACAAAAACATCAAATTGCATAATTTATTTCACTCATCCTACATCTCCTACTATATGAATTTAATAACTTCCTAAATTTAACTCATCCATCTAGAAAGAGTTTAAAACAACATGTATTTTGAGGTAAACTCCACCGTACCCCTTGGTATTTTTATGCTTACTTCGCCGTCATCCACGCGTGCAGCATGTTGGCCAGTGATGCTCATTCAACTACTGTCTCTGCCTTTGTGATGTGGTATGCATTTGATTAGCCAATTCTTCTCTCATTGCCTTTCAATCTTCTATTTCTTGCGGAGACACTGTCAGGAGTTGTATCTGTGGGTATGGAGGAGCTTCACATTCGCCTTCGAATTGCATGCTCTCTTGTTCATACAGCATGAAGTGATCATCCGAAGGTTAATTTTTTCTTAAAAAATTATGTAGTGCACAACACGCAATTACTATATTAATTTGCTTTTGCATATATGAATATGGAACTGGACCCCTTAAATAGGCAAATCGTTGCTTCAAGACACCGAAAGTGAGTTCAATTACATTATGAAGTTGAGAGTGACAGATATTAAATAGCTTTTTTGGCCCTTGGCCTCGACCACGTCCTTTTACAACTCTTATATTACGTCCTCCCTTGAATGGTGCTAAAAAATCTGGCACCATCTTATAAGCCGCGTCAACGAGGTAGAACTTGCCTATATCCGCGAAAATCAGAATAGTAGCATAAATATATTTATTTTAAGCTATAAAATTTTTTGACCATCAAATACTCCAAGATATTTCAGCCCAAGTTGTATAAATAATACAAAAAAGTTATAACCTTGGGGAGGAACTGGAAAATCGATATGCATTCTCATTGCACTTTCTAGCACCCGTGCATCATGTGCGCTAGCTTTTCATCCGTCATAAACATAAATGAATCGCATATCATGGTCACATACAGCTAATACGTTTTATGATTGAATCCCATGCTTATTGGTGTAGGCTATCTGCTCTATTGCCGGAACTAAAGTAGGGATATGAGTGCCGTCCAAAGAACCTAAACAGTCCTGCAGTTTATAATTTTAAACATAGCCAGTTATAAATCTAGTTATTAAAAAAACCTTAGTATTAAAATATTAGGCTTAGGTGGTAGTATGAAGAGCAAGCAATTTTCCAATTCTTTTGATCTGCCTATGCAATTTGGAGGTAAATTGAATGATTAGGCCTCAGTCATAGCATAACAATTAAAAATGGAGGAACAGAAATATCCACAGATTAAGTATAGAAAGCACTATGGAAATACCAGTTTTTTGTTGTATGCCATCCTTAGTTCATTTATTGGAGAGGGTAAAGACATGTTTTATCTTGAACCAAGGATAGTACTTGGTGCTATATCTTATTTGTGGGTGCACATCGTCACTTTGTTTTGATCGAATAATTCTTTGTGCAAATCAAAATAACCCGAACAGCACTTCCGCTACATTTCTATGGATGGTTTCCATTGAATGTTGGAATCTTTCGTCTACTACGCGAGTTTTGTACTATGATTTAACATAACTAAAGTCATGGCTAGCGATTCCTCGATCAATACATGCTTGTGTGGATTTTGAGGTACGTAGTTATTATCTACTAGAATTTCACAAAGCCACATGAAATTATCAACTGTGATTCTGCAATTCTCCAATATACATAGTGGGTGACCTGTTATTAGCTCTTATACCCACTTCCAACCAGACATGTCTCCATTGTGGCAAGGTATTTTGATAAAAGACCCATCATAACGTTCTGCTTCTGGTGTAAAAAGTAGCATTGCTGCACCGTTCAGAATGGCCTCTTGATCTTCTTGAGAGCTTGAACCAGAAGCGAAGGAAGTGAAATATGGATTAAAGTTGGCCATGTATGAATTGGGACAAAAGCTTGCGATTGGGGACACAAAAAATACGTTAATAGAATGATAGTGAACACCAAAAAAACAATAGGACTATACAGATATTGAACAATAGGCTAATTGAATGATACAGGACAGGCTTTAAATACAGGATGCAGCAGTAACAGACCATCAAAGGCAAGGCTGCAACTTACTCTGCTGTCATTTAAATACAGAAAACTGCAATAAAGGACCGTTAATGCACTGCTTTTGAGGGAAGTTAGAAATGATAGGTCAAATTTAACGTCATTCAAATAGAGATATAAAAAGGTGTGGTGGATCATTAATATGTAGTGGCTCATTTCAATGACATGGACAAAAAGATGTATGCACTGCTTTTGTCGTAACCTTCAAAGTTGAAGTATCCAGCATGTTTAACAGTGAAATAGATATAAAGCCGTGTTCATTCATTTCAAAATAGTGGCCCATGTTATTTTTTAATTGATTATATTAAGAAAAACATGTGCAGTCCATGTTAGTGAGTCTGTCAAAAGTTACCCCAATATGAATCATACATATATAAATGACTTTAAATGAAAGACACGTGGACTTAAAAACAACCTATTACTAGACATGTCAATCATATTATTGGCCCTAGAAGTTGAATGAACCGTGAGAATGACCATGCTTTATTTGGTCACTTCTTTAAGTTAAAAAGTATGCTATAATTGCCTTTAATTTCAACGTAGGTATGAACCAACTGATCATCAGGTAGGAAAAAAATTCACTTGGACATCGCATAGAGTCATTAAAAAAACCGATTAGTGCCTGAATTAGTTATAAGTTCAATAATGCCAAATCATTATGGATATCCGGGACTACTTAAATAAAAAAGCAACTTTCATACATCAGAAGTCGGGAAAATGGATATCCGGACCAAAATCTGGTGGTAAATTGCAAATAAAATCCACCGTAGATAGCAACTTAATCATAAATATCAAATTCCTTGCATCTTCCATCACAATATATAAGTTAGGTGACAAGTTAAAACTAAAAGTTATCGGAACTTTTTCACTTCCTCTCCATCTTCGGCATGATGAACAATTCAATCCATGTCATCTGCTCACTCTCACTGAAGCTAAGAAATAAAGCACGGAACTCTTTATCTAATAATTCTTTCAACAGATACATGTGCAGTCTTCTCTCAAAATTTAGTCCTTCTACAATTTTTTTGGCTACTTCAATTGAATACTTCTCCTTTACTGCTCTTTTATTTGAAACTATGAAAGAAAATTTATTAAAGTTGCTAAGTGCCTCTTGGTAGTTATCTGAACCTGACCTTCAGGACTTGGAACCTCTTGAGCCTTCCTTATCATAACTGTATGCAGCACTACCCAATGGTCGTTTGCCGGGATTTCTTAGAATAGGGCTTTCATCATCATCAGATATTCCCTGAAAATTTTGAGGGTTGATGACAGAACTTGAAGCTTTGCCTTTAATGTTCGAACCATCCCTATGTCTGCAGATGGAGGCACATATTAGGATGGGGGTTGGGCCGAAGATTGAGCTCGATTGCCTGTGGCTTGTTTGCTGTCCATCACCTCATCCTATAGAATCATCAAATCAGCACTATGTGGGTGTTGGAAGTCCAGATATTGATGATTTAGATATTAAGCAAAAAACCAGGACAAAGTTTATTAGGTAAAATCAACAAATTTCTGCTCAAATGGGCAACGAAATTAGCATTGGGACAGGTCCAAAAGCTGTAACAAAATCAGTTGAACTTGTGATCTTTCATAAGGCACATTAGCCAGCTAAACACGAAATAAAATCAGGGTGAACACTACAAATTTTGTAATAGTCCGAGGCATTGCTTCTTTTTTTGTGTAATTTTATGCCAAAAAGACATTCACAAGTTGGTACAGGCCGTGACCTACCATCCAGAATGGCCTCTTCAATAGTGGAAATGTATTCTGCAGAAGACTGAAGTAATAAAAGCATGGTCAAACTGTCATTGCTTGGGATAATTCCAAGGCACGTTTATTAAATAGCATTTTTGAGAGTAGTAATTGAATGATCACATTTTGTAACATTTTTCAAACTTGTTTATTAACGACCCCAGAAGATTGAAGTTAGATATTAGCAAATATATTGCTACACTAACGCATACCTTCGAACCACCGTGGATTGCAAATTTCCAACCACAAAAAAAAGACACAAATTTAAACTATCAACTATAACCTGGTTACAGTACCTACTACTAATAGACAGCAGAAATTGTTTGAAAATATCGACTCAAGGTATAAAGAAATACCATACCTGGTACAAATATGCCTATTGATCTGCTCCGATTAAGAAGCATCTATGTTCCTCATCCTATCCTATCCCTGTCTCTAGTTTGGCACAATCACCCCGGAGACGTGTGAACAATCTTCACTTAGGATTGAGTTCCAGTGCAAATTACCCCACATTCTTGAGTCAAGTACATGGCCATTGCAATGTGGTTTGCCAAGGTGCTCCGAGTTGCCTCCCACTTTCCATTTTTCTGCCACTCAACATAGGTGCATATATACAAGTCCTCTTTCCAGTCCAGCCAATACTTTTTTTCAGACATCTATGGATGAACAGAAAAGTATGGATTTAATAGAATAATTTCCGGGGGGCAGACAAGCCTTTAAATTCTATTTTGTCACCAACGGCGACGCATGGGCTTTTTTGGAAATACACAGTAGGATTTCTGCGGGAAGCAAGACAGCTTGCATCCAAATTGGGGGAAACCTTTGAGTAGTGAGAAAATAGAGGATTCAGGTGAAGAGAAATGCTGGGGGTGGTGGTGATTGCTTGCGGAGCCTTGGGGTTTGAGGCACTCAGGGCCTGATGCAACCGTGTTCACTGCAACATTGGAGGTGATTGCTTTTGGAGCCTTGGCCACTTCAGATATCAGATGCTGCTGCTCCTTATTTTTTAAGTTCAGATTGGTCGCACTGTGGTCTGCAATACCTTTACTGCTGCTAATTTTGTTCTCAGCCCCTTGGACTGCAAATTTATTGTTCGTTGTGTAATCAGAATTTGGCTTCTGAATGGGTGCCTGCTAGAGTATACCAAGCAGTATTAGACTAGTCCCAGGATTTGTTACTCAAAGATGTGGAAATAGCTTTACTAATGATCGTTCACCTCAATCTAAAGCATCAAGAGAGACAATATAGACTAGCCTTAATCCACACAACACTGGAGATACAATGCTGTCCAATTTGGGTATTGCAGACAAGAGAGACTAATGTGAATGAAATCATTATTTTTTTCATGTATCACTAAACTCAAGCAACAGTGGTATAAAGAAAAACAGTAATAAGTAGGCTTCACTAACAAAATAGAAGCAATTAAACAAAAAAAATGTTTCATGCCACCAAATAGTGCTCTGAGCATGCATACCTGGGTGATGATACTGTTAGGGGCCTTGCTACCAGGCAAAGACATATTTTCAGCAACCACATTTGTGTCAATCTCACTCGAGGGATTTCTCCTGTATGGAGAATGTTCTGCCTTCCTGGAATTGCTTCGACTGAGTGACATCGGTTGTTGCTGGTTCTGATTCTGGCTCTCATTCAAAACTTTAACATTCCCCCTTGCAGGAGAGCGAGCACGAGGAGAAGCAACAGTCCTTGCATCCACAGTAGCATCACCACCGCCCCCAGCATTTCTCTTCACTTGAATCCTCTATTTTCTCGCTACTTAAAGGTTTCCCCCAATTTGGATGCAAAATGGTTTCTGTCTTGCTTCCCGCAGAAATCCTACTGTGTACTTCCAAAAAAGCCCTTGCGTCGCCGTTGGTTTCTGTACAGAAACATGCATTTTGGGTGGTGACACCATATAGGTCCTCAATTGGCACAAGAATTTTAGTTAAGACACTTAATTCATGCGATAAAATGTTGAGAGACCAAATCGGCTTTAGTAAAATAGTTTGAGGACTAAATTGACGATTTTCTCTTATTTCAAATAATCTCCTATCCAGACACTTTTGCATCAATTTACCTCCTCAATCTTTCAATGTCCACCCTATAACATATTATCATTGCATTACAAAAGCAGCATTTTGGCCGTGCAAAAATTTGTAGAACTTTTATTCTGTATCTAAGATCATGCTCTGACCTCTTTTTACTCAAAAAGTTCCATTCTAGGTTGTTCCATATTAATTGAACATGGACTTTAGCCAACAAGAGGAATGGATATCGGACGTAAGGGAGCCAAATTAGTGCAATGTACCAATGTCGTGTAATGTAGTAATGCATATCAATTCAGCCTTTTGCATGTTGTGTTAGCTAGTTAAGAAGACTCAACCATATAAACAAAAATATCATTATTATTCGGGAGAATTATAGTTTTGGTGGTCAATATTTGACCTTTGTGTTATATTGGTCTCTAATATTTTAACCAAATCAAATCGGGTCCTCAAAACTTTTGATTTTAGGCAAATTTAGGATAATTAATGAAAAATCACAATAGCTAACAATCAAAATCAACTTGGCTGTAATCAAAAGTTTTGGTTTTGTATTTTTTTGTCCCTAATAGTTAATGTTTCAATTAATATGGTGCCTTAAATTTCAAGTAGTTATAATTAGGGGTTTAGAGACAAAATGAAATGTGAATTCAATTAGATATATTACTAACATCTTCCTAAATGCCTATAAAATTTCATGAAAACACTTTTTTTAAGAACTAGATGAAAACACTTTATATCAACACAATAACATCATTTAACTTAAAAAGCATTTTTTTGTTGAATAAGTTACAATTGGTTGACAATATATGAATAATTTATCAAATGAAAAACAAAAGGAGAGAATTCTGGTATTAATATAAAAATTTATGATCATTATTACTAGTCTACTACACAAGTTCTTGCACGACTTGTGCAGATAGGCCTTAAATTGCTATAGTTAGAAATTGTAATTATAAAATCTAGTAAAGATAAATACTAATATGAAGTGCTTTTATTCATTATCAATTAATTATTAGTTAATTACTAATAGTGTAAAACACTCATTTTATATGTTATACCAAATTCGGGACCAGTCATACAAAAAGAAAGAAATATATGATAAACTAGTGGCATGAAATAAAAATAAAAATAAAAAAGTTTAATTAGAATTCCTAGTACTCATTTAACACAATTGCATTTTAATTCGCACCTTATGTTATCCTAAAACCCTCAATATCGCTATTGAAATCTTATGTGTGACTAAAATGATTAAAATTTCAAACATTAGGGACAAAAAAAATGCAAAGTTCAAAACTGTTAACTAATGGTAATTTGACCATGACCATTAGTCATTGTTGAATTTCTGCCAAATGTCCTAAATGTGCCTAATATCAGAAACTTTAGAAATCAAATTTGTTTTGGTTGGAATATTAGGGATTAATTTAACACATATGCTAAATATTGAGAACTAAAACTACAATTCTCCTTCACTATTACCGTAGATTGGTAATAGATTCAGTTTCAACATACCATAACAAAGATAACCCTTTCGTACGTACATACATCTCTTAATAAGTACAAACTTATCAGTATCAAATAGAAATTTGAAACCAAACATTTTTAACAGAACATATGAAACAAGATTCTTCTAACTCTTGGTACGTCAAGAACATTAATAGGAGTTATAATATTTTGACAAGTAAATTTCAAATTCAACTTCACTTATTCCTACAATGGGAGCTGTGGCTGAATTTTTTATGTAAAGCAACTATTCCATTTTGAGATGGTTTCATAGATTCGAAAAATTCCTTTTTTTTCATATATGTTTTATTGCCCCAGTACTATTAACCAACTAAGCAAAGCCATCTTTCCATAAGGTTCACCTTGAAGATCATTGCAATCAACCGTTTACTTGCAGTATTGAAAGTCTCTTACTTCTCATTTTTAGCCTCCTTAAGAAGTCTATATTTGAACTTGCAGCGTGCAGGTTTGTTGCAATGGCAGCAGTTCCCTCGCTTATCCATTTTCTCTTTATTTTAGTGATTCTTGTATTGATCATTTTTCTTGCCTCAAGGCTTGCTTGAGCGTCCCTCTTCAATCACGTGTATTTTGGTAGAAGAATCTAGGCTCTAATCTTGTGTTTGAGAGTCTTTCTTCCTTCGCATGCGAAATTCCTCCTCAATTCTTAAGGACTTGGCAACACTTTCAAGGCAGATGTCTTCTCTCTTTATATCCCAAACTTCTCTTGAAATCTTTTCATGTTGGAAAAAATTTGTCTATTATGGAACTCACAGCAATGATTTCATCCATATGCATATTTTATTATTCAGTAAAACGGTTCAAAAATTTCTCAAATTTTCTGCAAATTGTACCATAAAAGGTCTTGTATCTACCATTTTATAATTGTTAAAAAGGAGAAACAATGAACTGATCTTAATTATAGTATCCTCTTGCATGTATTTGGATTTGAATTGTCACCGTGTGGTAAAATATCAAAGAGTTCATCACTCGTTTCATTAAGGATGTGGCCTTTCTAAATTTAATAATCATTGTCTGTTATGAAACAACTAAAATGTGGATGTCCCTTTGTATTCCCAAGAGGATTAATTCATGATTTATAGCTATATTATGTATAGAAGTTACAATCCATAAATCTATTCATGTAGTGGAGAAACCGTTTCATAGGTTTCTTCATATTCTTATAGTAGTGGGTGTTTAATAGAATTGATGTACATTTAATCTTGTAGTACCTATATATAGAGGTACATTGACATCCTTTGTGAGGACTTTTGTATTAGTTGGAATAATAGAAGATCATTCTTCATTCCTCTACTCATTTCTCTAATATTTCAAATCCTATTATAGTAGTTCATTTTATTAGTTTTACAACACGTTATCAGCACGAGTCTCTACTTTTGAGCAAAAGGTGAAAACAGAGCCTCTACCTTGAACAAAAGTGAAACAGGAGATTTTGCCAAAATTCTGCATGCATTTCTTCAAGTAACTTCTGAGGTAAATTTCTGACCCACAAACTTATTTCAATTTCTTATGGCTAATATTTGAATTATTGCAAAATACAAGTGTCTACTACTGAGCAACTACTAAACAAGAACATATACTCTTTGACATCTTTGAGGTAATATTTCATCTTTTAATTCTACTTATTTATCTTTAGAATTATTTGTTATAAATACTTATATTCTGATGCAATGAATTTTGGAGATGCTATTATAGAAAATCAATTATATTTGAGGATCTACTTGTCCTTTGAAATATTTAAAGAAAAAGATTCGATAACCTGAAGATGGTCGTTCTTTAACAAAAAGATTTGGCCACCAGAAGATGGTCGTTCTTTAACAAAAAGATTTGGCCACCAGAAGATGGTCATTATTTCAAAAGCCTGGTATGATAAATTTACCTATGGCTACAAGAACATAATTATGCAATTTTCAGAATTACTTCTCAGTTGAAATTGTGTCAAAAAAATTTTACTCATAAGATAGAAAATAATATTCTTTACATATTTCTCAAATATGCTATTGTAGTAGCAATATTGAGAGAAAATTTGAGAAGTATTTTGTACTTATTGCCTACTAGTTCTAGTCCATTCCCAGAAGTGAATGCGACTAAATTTCAATTTATTAGTTATGGTTGCTGCCATGACTATGATTTTGGTAAATATATATTTTACCATAACAAGAGAAAAATTTACCACTTAAAGTGGGATAATAATGATAAGGACAAGAAAGTAAGGATCCTGAAGATAAATGTCCCGAAGTACATTTGACGAATCAAAATTATAATAGCATCTTCACATGGCCAATTTCTTTAAACACCCTGAAGGTGTATGATGTTTGATTTAATTTATGATAGTAATTGACTTTTCTTCCTGAAGAAGAAATGGATGTTAAACATTTGGGATCAAAGGATTATGGTGATGATATTTATCCCATAAGAATTATGGTGACAATTATACGTGTCTCATTAATAAGTTCTACTATATACACTATATTCCAATGAGAGAGACAAACACAATCAGTTGTAGTGTTTAAATGATTGAAAGCTCCAGAAGAGCCACTACTATATTTCTCCCAGGAGAAAAGTTTATCATAAATAAAACACTATTTTTTACCATGTCTCGAAAAATTTATTGAATTTGAATATCCATTGAAATGGATATCAAATTGAAACACTAAATGAGACAATAATAGAGATCATGTTTAGAAATCAAGTGAGATAAAGGTTAATTATATCATAATAACCATTCGATAGAGAAATGGTTATCGATATAGTTGTCTTCATTCTCATTGATTTATAATTATCACCTGCAGTAAACCAGAAGTTTACTGATCCCAATGGATATATGATTTGACAAAAGTGAGAATATTTGAGAGCCGACAAGTATTTATACATACTCCCTTTATATTATATATGGCTCTAAAAGAAATTTAAAATTTATGTTGGGTATGAATCACCTTTTACGATTAAATATTGTAAAATATTGATGAGTGATCTATTGAATGATTTATTTATTCTGATGAACTACGATTCCCGACATTAGGGGGAGGAAAAAATCAACCGAAAGGAAATCACCTGAAAAATTGGATTTCCTCGATCCTCAATAATGTGAACTACAAGTTCAAGAAATTTGTTGAAAGTTGCAAATCAATTGTCAGATATATTTATCGACTCCAAAAAAGTCATTAAATCAACTATTCCTGCAGGAAATATCCTGGTTAAAATTAATGTCCCTGAAGGACATGCACAAGTGCTACAAATAAATTTAAGGCCGGCCTACCTAAATAAGGTATAAATTGATTTCGAATAACTCCGGAGATTAAATAAATGTCATGACAAAATTCAACCTCTTGAAGAGGTCGCTCCCGAAGAGCCAACTCCTGAAGAGAATGAAATCATAGAAAATTTAATTGGAGCCTAATAAAATGTAGCACTTGATATTATAGAAGTTGATGAGAATTATGAATCTAAATCGATTGATGAATATTGGTATAGAAATGATTGGTCAAAATGAAAAGATGCGATCCAATCTGAATTGGAATCATTGGTTAAAAGAAAAGTTTTTGGACTTGTAGTCCAAACACCTAAAGGTGTAAAGCTAATAGTTTAAGGATTTTCACAAATGCCTAAATTTGATTATGATGAAACGTATTCACTTGTAGTGGATGCTATCATATTTAGATATCTTGTGAGTTTTGCAGTACATGAAAAACTAGATATGCGTCTAATGGACGTCGTTATTGGATATTTATATGAAAATCTTGAAAATGATATTTATATGAGAATTTCCAAAGAATTCAACATGCCTGAAGCATGCAAATCAAATTCTAAAGATATTTATTCTATTAAATTACAAAAGTCTTTGTATGGTCTCAAACAATTTGGACGTATGTGGTATAACCGCCTCAATGAATGTTTAACTGAAGAAGGTTATACAAATGATCCAATATGTCCATATGTTTTTATCAAGAAAAATGGATCAAATTTTGTGATAATTGCTGTATATGTTCATGATCTAAATTTAATTGGAACTCCTGAAGAGATTCAAAATAATGCTGAATATTTGAAGAAGGATTTTAAGGTCAAGAATTTTGGAAAAACAAAACTCTACCTTGGTTTACAAATTGAGCATTTGAAAAGTGAAATTTTTGTCCACCAAACTGCTTATACCCGGAAGGTATTAAAGCGGTTTTATATGGATAAGGTACATAAATTAAGTACTCCAATGATCGTCAGATCATTAGATCCTAATAAGGATCCTTTTAGACCGCGAGAGGAAAATGAAGAGACACTTGGTCCTGAAGTACCATATCTCAGCGCAATTGAAAAATATTGGAATGCGATGATTAAAAGATCTCAAATGATATTTGCATCAGGGGAAAAATTAATACACAGGAATAGTGTACTCTTTTTCCTTCACTAGAGTTTTTGTCCCGATGGGTTTTTTCCTAGTAAGGTTTTAACGAGGCATATTCTTTGTGTAATGGACATCCAAGGGGGAGTGTTATGAAACAACTAAAATGTGGATGTCCCTTTGTATTCCCAAGAGGATTAATTCATGATTTATAGCTATATTATGTATAGAAGTTACAATCCATAAATCTATTCATGTAGTGGAGAAACCGTTTCATAGGTTTTTTCATATTCTTATAGTAGTGGGTGTTTAATAGAATTGATGTACATTTAATCTTGCAGTACCTATATATAGAGGTACATTGACACCCTTTGTGAGGACTTTTGTATTAGTTGGAATAATAGAAGATCATTCTTCATTCCTCTACTCATTTCTCTAATATTTCAACTCCTATTATAGTAGTTCATTTTATTAGTTTTACAACATTGTCCCATTTTTGCTTTTTTTATTTTTTTTAAGAGATTTTTCGTCTCCTTATGTGCTAAGTTTTGGTGTTGTCAAGACACATACATCCTTCATCATTTTTTGTCAACATACGAAGTTTCCTTCATCTCCATATTCACGGTGTTGGTTGCCAACTCTTTCAAAGAACTAGTAGTTCTTCAAATATAGTCTTAAAGATTGTTGGAAAATAGAAATAAAGGGAATTTTTTAAATATGTATGCCAGTAGAAGAAAATTATAACCAAGTCGTGTATTATGTACACTTTCCTTAAAGCTATATTTGTCCCTTATCTAGTGCAATAAAAGGAGAAATATCCTTGAGGATAAAGTGGAGTGATAATGCTTAAAAGAAACTTAATTACACCTGTTTCTTAAACTTTAGAACAGAAAATCAGTGCACTTTTACAATATAAACTAAGTATAAGACAATAATTTTCTGCTGCAAGATCTTCCAACACTCAAAAGTTACACTGCAAAATTCCGGATGAATTTGTTCCATAAGTGCTTAATCTTCAAATGAGCTTTCCAGCCATGTTGTCTAAGAGATGCTAAAAATTTAGATTAGTTCTATACAATGAGTTCTTACCTGCTAATACTTTCCTTCCAAAATTCTTGTATACTATGTAGTCAAAACTTCAAAAAAAAAAAAAAAAATTAAAGACAAGGGACCAAAGAAGAGCTCACAAAAATCATTAACATCAGTGCCAATGGCTTCACTGACATTAACTATCCAGGAAACCTCACTGTATTTTCAAAATATGTACTCACTTAGCAACCAAAAAGTTCAAAATTCAAACATCATATATGTAGTTCCCACTGATGCTTAAAACTAAACAATTTAGTATAACTTCGTAGTCATATACTACGGTATAACATATTAAAAGGAGAAGAATGCTTCCTAACGAAAAGACCAGATTACTGAATCATACAAAAAAAAAATCTCAATTCTTTTATCAACTCGACATTCATAAACAAACAAATAGGCTAACGAGAGTTTGGTAAATTTACTAGTTGGTCCAAAATCCTAGAAGGTTTTCTTGTGCATGGTCAAGAGCATAAGGTATATAAACTTGTTAAATCCTTATATGAATTAAAACAAGTCCTAAGTAATGGCATAACAAAATGATCAATTTATTCATACTAATGTCTTTTAGGTTCATGAATCTGGCAAGTGTGTTTATATAGCAAGTTTAAGGATGATAAATGTGTCATTATATGATTATATGTTGGATGACATGTTAACCATTAGATATTTCCCCCTCCCCTCAAAAAATATTTATTAATTCTAGGCTATGAAGGCCTTAATGACATTTTTATGAGTACAATAAATTATAATACTGAATGCAGGCCTTCGTAGATATCGTAAAGTAAATCTGCTGTACCATCTTGTCATTCGTTGTTTATTTTAGTTTTTGACATGTTAACCATTAAAATGACATTCCTCTTATATGTCTAAGAGAGGAATGTCATTGGATTGATATCTCCTTTAGATCACTTTTTTTTTATTAATTTTTTAATTATGACTTAATTATAAAATATTTTTCTATAATAGGATTTATATTATAAATCACATATATGAAGAGATTATTTTAATTTTCAATACAATTTAAACTACACCATGCACTAAATTATTATTTTTTTAAAATTTCTTGACTTCCTTGTAACTATCTAGGAAATTTTTTAATGTGTTAATTACTTAACAAAATTCTTTTATTTGGTTGACTTTGACTAGATTTAATTTACTCACATTCTTTGCTGTCCCAAACCACCTCAATGCAAAGAAATATGGACCAATATTGGATAACAATTTGGTTATTTTTTATCTACATTTTTTTGTTTAAAATTTTTATTTTATTTTTTTGGTTAAATAGTTATTAAGAGTGCAAGAGCAATACTGTTAATTTTCAACTTTTAATAGGGACTGTGGGTGAGGCATACTCAATATGTATGCATATTTTAGGAAAAAAGTAAATAAGGATGGAAAATTGTGTTGGTAACGGAGAGTTAAAATAAATGCAATCCTCCAGTCAGGTTGATTCTTGCAACATTTAAAGCAAGGAATATAATTATAGAATAATAGATATGGAAGGTGATGTATTGATGCAACTTTGATTAGTGGGTTAGCTAATAGTAGAGGACTGACATGGCTTAGATAAGATGTATATGAAATGATACTGAATATTGGAAGGGTCTATTCAGAAAAATAAATAATGACACTTATTTTTAACATCAAACCTGCTCAGGCTTTATACATAGAGATATTTAGTCTTGTCAAGTTTATAATAGAGGTAAGTGAAATTTTAAAACTTACAAAGAAACTAAATGATGTTATTAAAGATCTCGGGGGAGGTTTTTGAAAGAAACAGTTTTGGAGTCAAGATGCAATTTGTTGAGTACTTTCTGGGCCAAAATAAAACTTGAAGGAAAAGTAGGTTAAAGTGCGATTTTGAGAAATAGTCATCTTCCCCTTCGATGCAGTGGCAGATACAGTCACTCAAGTTCAATCACCGCTGCCAAATCCCTGCTTATCGGACTATTTCTTGCCCAGGAAATCCTTCCTATTTTTTTTTTTTTTTGGCCTTTTCGCTCTGTTCATGATTACGGCCTTCTTTTTATTCAATTTAAACCCTCTGACAAGAAAAAGAAGTTCATAATCGATACCTTAAATAAAAGATCAAAATTTTTTTGAGCAACTGCCTCGTGCATCTCCCAACAAATTGAACACCCCCCCCCCATTCAGCCCTAGGTGCGCCCAAGTATTCCCTTCAAAACAATTTTAAAAGCATCCATATCCAAAACTTGACTATGTTTGAATTGTACAGTTTTCTATCAAAAAAATTATATCATTTGTGGACGCATTTTTGGAACGTCTTTTCATTTCATATGCTTTAAATTATTATACTATTTATTTTATAAAAATTTTAAAAAATAATAATTCAAACGGATCTTAGTTTCACTGTGAGTTTGTCGTTTCTGACTTGTATTTATATATATGACAAGACGGAGGAACTCAGAGGAGTAGGGGCTAAGCAGAAGAGGGAGAGGAAGGATAGAGGAGATGAATTGGGAAGTTTTGGAAATTTTTTATTTAACCAGTTTTACAGGTAGCCTATCCCAAAAACAGTTGTTTTGTATTTTCTCACCAACAGGGCAACAACGCGTCTTGTGTCCATACTATTTCAGTAGCATCATAGTTAGAAAAGGAGGAAAAAAAAGAGCAAAGAATTCAGTGTATTTCCTGTCTAGTACGTGATGCTTGTCGGGAACCTTTTCTTCCGTTTCGTTCTACTTGCGGCAATTCTAAAACGAATGGAAAAAGGTTAAAAGCTGCTACATTAAAGTTACAAGGTGGGGCCAACATTTTTTTGTTGATGGCCGGCGATAATGTTGCCGTCCACTTTTTAATAGCACATTCAATTTCTTTTGAAATAACAAATTCATGATTTTTTAAAAGTGTACCCAACCTGTGATCATGAGGGGCATAATTATTACATTTTAACAAAAATTTGGTGTGGAAATAAGAAAGGCACAATGGATGTTCTATTTCATTTCTTATGTCACACTCTATCTTGCTTTTTATTATATTGCTATAAGTATATTTGGATCGGGTAATCTGCAAATTGGCAAGTTGGTAGGAAAAAAAGAAAAAGAAAAATATGAATAGGTTAAAAAAGCCACACAAAAAAAAAAAAAAAATTAGCTAGGTGAACATTTCAACCAGGCATGTACTATCCATGCAGTACATGTATGATGTATCATCATAAATTGCTGAGCACAGAAAGTGAATATGTCTTAGTAGTTCTTGATACTTAAATTAACTTTGGTTTGATAAAACTAAATGATCTCCATTGGATCCTTAATAAAGCAACCAAAATAATTAAAGGGCCAAGTCTTACCGTCTCTTATATTTTGGTTGCGTGGGTGGAAGCGGTCTTACATTCACACTTGAAGGATGAAGAAATCCTGTCTTTCACTTTGGTAATTGTCCTGTTTCAATTTAAAGCAAACCTTTCACACACACTTGAAGGATAAAGAAATTTCCCTGTTGATAATGCAAGTGTAGGTGTCTTTTATCATGCAAGTGCAGGTGGACTGTCGCTCTCTTAGTGTCATAATGCTTGTTTGTTGCCGTTTTTAGTGGATCTTTTATTTATTTTTTTATTTTTTTTTTAAAGTGGATTCTTCTTGAGTAAATGCAAAGTTAATAAATTCGTTATTTATTTATTTTCCATGACGAAAATTATCCTTTTTCTTTTTCTACTCCAGTCTTCACCAAGTCAACCGCCCTGATTAAGCAGAGAAACCAACAACACCCAGACTTTCGTTCATAGTGACTCAGGAAGTATATTATTTTTCAGCGAGAAAATACTCTATTGCTGAGGTTTCTTTCTCCTTTACCATCTCTGAAATTCGAGAGTCAGAGGAAGATCCCCGCAAAGAGATAGAGACATGGCCTCCACTCGTGTCGACTCCGTCTTGCATAATCTGGAGTTGCTCCACAACAACCTCGAAAAACGTGATTCGTTTGAAACTGGATTTTCCAACCTGCGTGAAGATTTTGAGGCTCTCAAGCTGAATCTGCTGTTCCTGAAACCAGTTCTTCTGTGTGCAAGAAACTGGAGCAGCGACCAATTGAAGGTAAGGCTTCGAGCTTTCTTGTCTAAGATTGAAGCTCCTGTAAACAGATCTGGGATGGATATAAACTCCCTCAATCTTAGGTCAAAAAGTCCATTCAATTTGAAAAGCGTAGTCACAGCTTTGAAACCCGTCGTCTCTAATTTGCTGGGAAACATCAAGTCCTTTAAGCAAGATATCATCGACATATACGATACCTTGTCGAGCTGCAGCTCATCAGAGTCCGGTTCCTGCTTAAGAGACTGTGAACTCGTGGACTTCATAGACTCCGTTCTACAGAATCTGATCGATCTTCTCAGCCGTCGGTATTTTGAGTCCATGGAAGATTACAACAGTGCTTTGCACGCACATATTGAGGCCCTTGAAGACAAGCTTACATTCTTGAAAAATTTCATTGGCTTTGCCAAATTTCTGGGTGTTGAAGAACGTGAATTGGGAGATCTGTTGGCTCACGTTCAAGTTGTGGCTCTAAATGCCGCACGCCTCTCTTACAAGTGTTTGTTTTACAAGGAAGATGAAGAGATGCATGATCCCAGGATGTGCTCCATAATCAGTGAACTACTGGAGAAGATTAACCCCGTTGACCTCCAAGTTTATGAGACATATGTCAAAGTCCTTAAAGCTCCGAAATCCCCAGAATCATTGCTTACAACGCAGACAGGTATGCAAATACTGAAGGATTTTAATGATTCTCTCATAAGTTGTCTTTGGGAGCTCCTATGGTGCAGAACCAGCTTCGCAGTTTCTGTGAAAGATCAAATGAAAAGACTCTATGAGGGACTGAGATTTTTGAGAAGCATTCTAAATGAGGCGCAGGAGAATATGAATGAGCTAAATGATAAAATTGTAGCTGTTATTAGTGAGGTAGGAATTGTAATTTTCTCACTCTTTCTGAATGGAGTGAAAGAAGTCGAGGTTGATTCCTTAGTGGTCGGAGAATCTGCTGATTCTTGTGCTATGTTGGTTACTACCAACAACAGTGTTAAGCTCATTGTGGATCAAGTAAGCGGTTCAAGAATCTCAGCAAGTCTTCCCCACTATCATAGCTTCAGAGGACAAGAAGTTCGCAAGACTACCCGTTTCAAGCCATCAAGAGGTAGAGCACCAATAACTCGTGAAATTGTAGTTGGTCTCGAGGATGAGGCACTAAAAGTGATTAACAGACTCACATCGGGATGGCAACCAGAGTTGGAAGTTATTCCCATTGTGGGAATGCCTGGACTTGGCAAGACCACTTTAGCTAAAAAAGTTTACAATGATCCCCGAGTTCAGGCTCACTTCCATATTTTGCTTTGGTGTACTGTTTCTCAAGAATATAACTTGAAAAATCTACTAGTTCAAATTTTGTCCTCTGTTGGTATACAGGCTAGGGTGAATGAAGAGCACAAAGTTCTGGATGAATATGATTTGGCACAAAAACTCAGGCAAATGTTATTGAAGAATAGATATCTCGTTGTTTTAGATGATGTCTGGGACATTGGGGTGTGGCATGACTTGAGCATTTCATTCCCTGACAATAGGACTGGAAGTCAAATCCTAATTACAACTCGAGAATCTAGCGTCGCTTCAGGGATTAGATTTGGTGGGGAACCTCACAATCTTCGTGAACTTACCAAAGAAGAGAGTTGGGAATTATTGCAGAAGAAGGTGTTTGGAGAAGCAGATTGTCCTCAACCACTACGCATGCTTGGGGAGCAAATAGCAAGAAATTGCAAGGGATTGCCTCTTACCATAGTCATCATAGCTGGAATTTTGTCAACTATAGAGGATGAGGCTTGGAGTGACGTTGCAGATAGATTAACTTCAGCCATTGTGTATGACCAGTGCAAGTATACATTGGAGCTGAGTTACATGAACTTACCACATCATTTGATACCATGCTTTCTGTACTTTGGAGCATTTAGAGAAGATCAAGAAATTGAAACTGAGAAGTTGACGAGGCTATGGATAGCCGAAGGCTTTGTATCTGTTGAAGAGCCTGTGCAAGATACAGAGCCAAAGAGATTAGAGGATTTAGCAGAAGAATACATGATGGATCTTATTGGCAGAAACCTAGTCATGGTTGCCAAACAAGGACATACTGGTGGAGTCAAAACTTGTCGCATTCATGATCTATTACACGAGTTTTGTAAGGACAGAGCCAAACAAGAAAATTTCCTACAGGTGTTGCGTGGCTACGGTGAACTTTCCACTTTTAATGAGCGCCCCTACCTCGAGAGGTTGTCCATTTGGTCCAAGGTAGAGCAGTTTAAGAAGTCAAGGCTATTCTGTCCACAACTATGCAGTCTGCTATTGTTTAGTCAGATTGAAGAGTCTGATTCATTCATGGCTGATATGTCATTTGTCTTTGGCATCTACAAAAAACTTCGAGTGTTGGATTTGGAGCAAATTTTTCTGCGGCATAAGGTTTTTCCTAGAGAAGTAGAAGCTCTTGTTGAGCTGAGATACTTGGGTGTTCAGGGTGCAATGAGTTCCATTCCCTCCACAATTGACAAGCTCTCCAACTTAGAAACTTTTGTTGTGATTGCTGAATCTGGTACTGTTTCATTCCCAGATACCATATGGAACATGACCAAGTTGAGGCATCTACATGTGGTGGGCTGGAACGTTAGTTGTTCTTTGCCGAGTGAAAATCTTGAAAACACCTCTGACCTCTGGAATTTAGACACTCTTTCCACCTTGACTGTGACTTTGGACGACAGAGCGGCAAATATAATGAGAAAGGTTCCGAATGTCCGCCAACTGAAGATCCAGCTCTCAGCGGCAGAGTGCTCTGTGGGATGCTGCAACTTAAGTCACCTTTCAAGTCTAGAAGCACTCGAAGTGTCGGCGGAGTCGTTGCCATCGAATCCTGTTGAGTTTTCTTTCCCGCTAAAACTAAAAGAGTTGGTCCTTGGAGGATTGTATCTGCCCTGGAGTAAAATTTCAGTGATTCAGGAACTACCCGACCTTGAGGTCCTTATATTACTCGGCGAGTCATTTGTCGGAGAAAGATGGGACCTAACACCAAGAGGGTTCCCTAAACTCAGGTGCTTGAGTTTGGAAAACTTGGATGTCGCCGAATGGGAAGGAGCAACAGATGATGATGTTGTCTTTCCGCATCTTGAGAAATTAAGGTTGAGTGGGGTTTTGGAATTGAAAGAGGTCCCTTCCTGTTTAGGGCAGAGTTCATCTCTTGAGGAGATTGAAGTGCGCGACTGTAATGACTCTCTTAAGGAGTCGGTACGCGAAATTGAGGAAGAGCAGAAGTCCAATGGATATGCGGATCTGAAGATCATTATCGACTAGCCAGAAATCTTTAGGGCAGATTCCATGTCAAATGTTGAGAGGTAAACTCCACCCTTTTAATTTTGTCAGCTGCGCTACTAATTGTCACATTGGTTAGAGTAAGGGACGAAAAATTGGGCCTCGTTTATATTGAGAAATTTGATAAAATATTTGAAATTAAACCAAAATCGCACTAACAGTTTGAATTACTCAAAAAATTGGGTCTGAAAGTGCTATTGCTTTATGTGTGAATAGCATAAATGGTCACATCCTTTAAAACTGAGAAATTTTGCAACTCATTTTAGGTACTGTACCAATGAGATTAAATTTGCTGTTGGATGTGGAACAAGAGTTATTACCCCTTAAATACTTTCCAGAAATGTAATTGGAGTAGATTCATAGGTACAGTATGCAAAAGGGACTGTAGTATTTTTTTTCCTTAAATTATCTTTTCAGTTTTGCTGATTGTTATCTAGCAGAATAATGATATGTAGAGTTTTATATCACCGAACTTGCACTTTACAAATTCATACTGCTCGATGTAGGCCCTGTTGAAATTGTGAAAATTCTTTTGACTATAGGTTTATGTGCTTGAATAAAAAGTGGCTAATGAATAAAAAGGTTTGCTGTTGCTGTGGAAGAAGAAAGCAGTTGATGGTTCAAAAGTAGACCTCACGACCAAATATTTTGCCATTGCTGCGGAAGAGAAGAAAGCAGCTGAAGAAGCAAAACTTTTGCCTGTGTTTTTGTGTGCCTTTTTGTTTCGAACTGTGTATAAATTTTAGGGAATTGGGAGGGTTTTGAGCTCCACTGTTTATTATTATTCAACAAAAAAATTCCACAAAAAGGAAAAAAAAATTGTGTTCGACTTTGAAACACTCCATTTGATGCAATAAATGTTATGAGACAGTTGTGTGTTTGGCTTTTTGTACCGTGCTTGTGGACTAATTTACCTCTTTATTTTATTTTATTTGTCAAAATATGACCATATGGGAAGAGGTTCCATTCTCAGTTCTATATATAGGGCAGATTATTGTTTGCAAACATCCTCATACAGCGGTGTCTCAATTGATCAAATACTACTACTACTTGTACCAGAAAGCAATTAAAGTTCTCATGTGTCTGATTTTGATCTGGAAAGTAGGGAATTGAATTTGGAGAGAGCTAATTAAAGCAAGATGCAGTTTTGCTTATAGGATGAGTCATGGAATTGTTTTAGAATAGTTGCATTTTTTTAAAAAAAATATATATAGTTATTGTTTCTAGAAGTAATTTTACTCCAAAAAATTTTAGATATCTTTTTTTTTTGGGCATTCTTTTTTCTGTTAGTGAATAATGGGCAAATCAGCCAGAAGAATGGACTGAAGAAAGTCACAAATATTGAGTACTTCGATTACATTAGTAGCATCACCTTCCAAGAAATGTGGACGCCTAATGTGGACGGCAAATTCAGTAGCCAGCAAGCAAATTATTTGTTCCCTAGTGCCACGTAATTTGTGCCCTAGTTGCAAATAATTATTTGTAAGAAGGGTGATCAATCGGACCCTAGTGCCACATAATTTGTGCTGGGCTACATAAACTGCATGAGGAAGAGTAGGGCTGGGCTGCCCACTGAGCAACCCACCAAATTGTAGCAATTGGGCAATGAACTCTGTCCTGCAACCCAAGCAAAATTGCTTGAGAAAGATTTGGACAAAAGGTTGTTGGAAAAATCAAAATTGGTATGAATGATCCAACTTTTAATTAATCTGCAAGACAAGTATGGCTTACTATTCCTGGGTTTAGAAAAACTAGAGATTCAGTTAAATTATCATGCTGCCCTTGTCACACCAACTGTTAGTGGGTATTTAGTGCCACATAATCTGGCCCACACTAACATGTAAAAAATCAGTTTCACTTAATTAATTCAAATGTTTATTTTTTGGGTTATTATCACTTTACCCTCTTAAACTATATCACTACTATCAGTTTATCCCTTAACGTTATTTTTTAGTCACTTTACCCCTATAAGTAATTCAACTCAACATGTTAAGAAATTTTGGACAAAAAAATCCTTTTATTTTATAGCATTATTACATTGTTATTATCACTTTATTCATTTAGATTATAGTGATACACTCGCTTTAGTTCCTAACATTATTTTCTAGACATTTTACCTCATCGTTAATCTAACTAGTATAGTCAAAAAATTTTAAATATATTTACCCTTTTTTATATATAATTAAAAATAAAAAGTTGGAATGGTTATTTTTCCTTTTTTTCACTTTAATAGATTGAAAAACATAAAAATAAAAGAATTTTCTCAAAAATTTTCACACTTATTAATACTCGGAAAAGAAAAAGACATAGAAAAGAAGGAGACAAAAAATTAGATTTTGCAAAGAAAGAAAATAAAGAAAAGCCTAACATTATCGTATTACTTTAAGATTGTTGAGATTAGGATTGGAATTTGATAGTAAACAGAGAAGTGAAATAATTTTAAAATAATAAAGTATTCAATTCTTTATTATTTGTAATTTTTAAAAAAAGAATTGAGCTCTCTCTCTCTATCCTCTCCCCCTCTCCATCTTTCTATTTTTTTTCAATATTAATAAAATTGCCAAGAATAAAGAAATTAATTCTTTGACTTTTTTTCTTGATACTAAAAAGGAAAAGAGCCACTCTAAATTTTTTATTATTTTTATTATGCAAAGAGGAGGTTATTTGCTTCTAAAGTTTTTTTAACTTACTGAGTTGGTTAAATGGTAGAATAAATTGTCTAAAAAAATAACTCTATGGGGTAAATTGATAATGAGACTATAGTTTATGGGGCTAAAGTGATAATAATTTTAAGGGTTAAACATGTCTTTTCACTTTAATTAACAAACTCTGTTAAATTTGACCGTTAGTCTTGGGGATAAAGTAACTAAAAGATAACGTTAAGGGGGAAATTGATAGTGACACCAAACATTGAGGAGGTAAAGTGATAATAACCCTTATTTTTTTTGTTATCAAGCACGTCTGAATATATTAAGGTCTAAGGTTCCGTTTGATAAAACTGAATCTGAATTCTGAAGTTTGAATTCTGAAATTTGAATACTGAAACAATTAATTTGCTGAATTTTAAGCACTGAAAAAAATATATGAATGTCTGAATTTTAATGCTAAACCTACTTATACTTTTTGATAAATATTTATACCTGAATGCTTAATAAGTTTAATTTGACAATTTTGCCCTTATATCCTTTCATTCAAAAAAGAAATAGAATCTATGATTTAATTAGTTTAAAATTGTTAGGTATGAAAATGACAACATTTATTTTTAAATCAAATTAATATAAAATATGAAATATATTATATGAGGAGTATGGAGAATATGTGAAAGTGATTAAAAAGGGAGAAAAGAGAAACTAAAAATCGTTAGATAGAGAATATTATGTTGTTTAATTAGATAAGAATTTTGAACATAATTAACAAATAAGGGTAGATTTGGTAGATAAGATAAGGTAGCTGAAGTAATTCTATTGATTCTTATCAGAATTAAGCATTCAGTTAGGATTCTTGTGCTGAAAAAAATACATACAGGTTCAGCACTGCTTAACAAGTTCAGTAAATAGATTTTCATTTATCAAACACTCAAAACATTTGAATGTCTGAAAAAATTCAGATTCAGCACTTTTTTATATTATCAAACAGACCAATCCATTATGTTTAAGTGTTGAATTGGATTATCAAATAAGGCATTACTTATCTTATTCATTTATCCATCATAATGGAACTTTCCTTTTATAATTTAAATTGTAAACTATTTCCACTATTACAATAATTCAACAAATTTTGACGGTTCAAATACCTCTCTAAAGTGTTATGTATGTCAATCTTTTTCTTAAAACTAATTATGTTTCAATTAAGACCACTAGACAGCATAAGATTCGAACTGATTAATCCTGAGTTTGGGCTACATCAACAGGAGGCTTTCAACTTTTTTTTTTTTTTTTTTTAACAGTTTCATGCTTGAAATCGTTGTCTTTTCATTTTTATTTTTGGTATGGCTTCAGTCCTTTAGTAATTTTCCCGCCTTAAGAGTTTTTTTTCTCAACTGATATGGTACAGAAACAGGACAACGTTTGCAAATCCAAAAAATGACTTGAGGATGCGGACGGGTATCGGATGCATATGGAATAACACCGTAGTTATTGCTGATTTGCTAAACTTATCCTTAACCGGGTAGCCCAAATAATTGGGAATGGCAACGGGACGGGATTAGAGCGGGACTGTTGCCTAAACATATCCCCCGCCCCGCTCCACTTCCTTCGCAGATGTCTGTTGGGAAAAAGTTTATAATTAGTAATTTAGTACAAATGTATAATTAGTAAAAAGTATATAATAAAATAAATGTATAATTAATAAAAATTGTAGTTAGTAATTTAGTATAAATATATTAGTACAACTAATCAATAATTTGTATTAATATAAATATATAATTATTAGTATAACTAATAATATTAATTACATTACATATGCATAATTTGATATTTATAATTAATAATATTAAATATGTTATGTGTGTGTGTATATATATATTATTATTTTATTTAAGTGGGGGATGGGGCGGTCGTACCCCATAATGTTTTTTAATGAGGGGAGCATTTTTCCCCTCGCCCCGCCCTATCCCCCACCCCATTAATCTCCCGCGGGGTACCTCAATTGCCATCCCTATGAATAATGAAATCATAGAGGCCGAAATTAATCCAAAAATTTAGGTCTTTTCTACATAGTAAAGATCAAATAGAACTTGCATACACTAATGTTAAGGCACATCCAATGTGTATGCAGTTCAGAAATAATTATTAATTTTATGAATATTTTAATTTTGTTTTTACAAAATTAAATTACATATAAATTCTTCATATAAAAAAACTACAATTTATTAGTAATTTTTTATCTTTAATACAGTTATAGTTAATTTGGTAGCTACAATATTTAAGGGAGTTATGAGAGACATGTTGTTTGGATTGCAGTTTATTTGTCAAAAAATATTTGCTTACATCATCATTACAATTTCCAACACACCTTTTTATCTTCCCAATTACCTTTTTATCTCACATACATCACATCACAAAAAGTACTACAGTAAAAATATCTCTAATAATTCACAATCCTTAAATTAATTTTTGATTGAAAGTTCAAAAAAATGATACAAAATGTTTATCCCAAACTGCCAGCTCTCTCCTTTTATTATTGTATATAGGTACAGATAATGATTGCTTAAATTGATGTACTTAATCCGTAGTTAGCTAGGAAAGCATATTTTTTTTTTGAAAAAAAAAAAGCATATGGAAAGCATATGGTACCATGTATCATTTTACATCATAACACACATTTAAAGTTAAGAATAAAACACAAAAAGCTGAGAACCTCCTTTAAGCTCGCCATTTGGTAATACAGCCACTCTGGACGAACTGGGACACAAGCTGAGCAAGACAAAATGTAAATTAGTTGAGCTCTTGTCAATACTCTAGGTCACCAGCCGATACACTCGGACTATTCAGACAGCAAACATAATATTGGGCAGAAATTTGCATGTAAACATCTCCAACCGTTCCATTAGACCAAAAGCAAAATATACGCCTGTCAAATTACTATATCAAATTATAACTCAGTTACAAGCAAAAAAAAGCCATACTTCATATTATGTGAACAAGCAAAAAATTTTACGTGAAAATACAGGCGACTTAAAAGGTGGAAAATGCTGTTAATTAACTTGAGATTGTTTTGAAGTAGATAGCTCTCCATAGCTACTAGAAAATTATAAAAATGGAAAAACTTGATGGACATCGCCATTCATGATAATAAGCTGTGCATTGGACATGCCTGTCTCATTTAGGCTCAAATTCATGTTATGCTAAACAGGTATAGAAATAGCTGCACAGGCTAGCTAACGGGGAGATCTAACTCGACACACTCAATAATGTAAACATATCCAAGCACCACATTTATCTGTACAACTCTATTTGGTTACAGAATATTTGTCCACAAATGCCAGATCGACCTGAATGATAGCAGGTGCTCGAGCCCATCCCAGGTAGCTCGAGTGGTTTCGTTGCCTCTCTTTAGGGTATGGCGATCACGGTTCGAGTCCTGGGGCTATCGTATTCGAGGGGATTGGGCCTCTCCCCTCGGGCTGCAGGGGATTAGTTCGGCCAAAGGCCCGGACACCCCTGTGTCAGAAAAAAAAAAAAAGAAAAAAAAGATAGCAGGTGCTTGAGCATTGAAAGGTTTCGTATAGATCAATTATGACTACTGTTGATATCTGGCTTCTAGCTCTACACACAAAATACAATAAATAGCCATATGAATCCAACATTTTTAGCTCACAAATAATTCAAAACCACAAACAATTATTGACTTGTACCAAATATGAATTTCTCAATTCCCCTTTCTAAACAGGACAGCAGAATAATAAGAGTTGGCAACACCATGCATGGGAAGAAATTTTATGTGATGTGTCATGACAGACACAATCAGAAGAAAGTGGCATAAGTTTCAAAAAGTTATTCACTGTAAAATATGTCAAGCTAGAATTAGTAAAGAACTAAGCATTACTAAATGAATTATGAAGTGGGTGTATCCAATGTGTCAACAAACAAATAAATTTAGTATTTCCAATAAAATGGACACATAAAACATAGTTGCAGAACATCCACCTGTCAAAGATGGTAAAACGCCATGTGTGAAGATTGATAAGATCAAGGAATGGTGGACTTCGGTTGTAACTTCGACAATTTTTTATCATGCTAACCAAGGCCATTAAAGGATTCTAGCAAGAGGTATTACAAAAGTGTGATTGCATCTAAATTGGTACCAAAAGAGCAACAAGGGTGGACATTGACAAGGAGAACCACTTTAAATTTGCCAATTGTGCGGAAGCAATCTTGGTATTGCATTTTGCAGTTAGAGGCTACAAAGTCCACAAAAGTTTTGGACTATAACAAAGTTCGACAAAAAGGAGATAAAAAGACAGGGTTCCTACAGAATAGAACTAGAAGCAATCACAGGTGAAGTGAACTTTGGCACAAATCTAAGGTAGCTACATTCAGGTCACACACATGACACACCACAGGCTTGATAATGATTTTGTTTGCAAAGGTGGGACACTTTACAAAAACCCAAAAGAGAATTACGAAAATGATGCACTGAATTGTTAAAATAAAAAAAGAAGAAACTTAAGAGTAACTGCAATAGAGCTGGAAGTTCACATAGTTTATAATTCATCCAGCAGGTAACCTACATCATGCAATTCAACAAAACATTCAATGATCCTCTAATATAATCCTCAACAAGAATTTCCAGAAAACAAATTTAGAGTGGCTTCAATGATTGTGTGATTGTGAGTCTTTGGGTTTGTGTGTGTGTGTGTGTGTGAGAGAGAGAGAGAGAGAGAGAGAGAGCTAACTAAACAGTAAACTGATAGGTGAAAACCGGAACAAAAATCCTCCACTGAGGTTTACTTCGGCTGTTTCAGACAATGGAAAATCATTTTTGTGTGCCATACTTCTATTTTTCTAGTGGGAAATTGTATGGAAATTACAACCAGCAGTGTTGCGATACTGCAAGAGTTTCTCTCAACCACCAGTCCCCTGGGGCTGGAAAAAAAATTATTCTATACCAAATCTGGGAGGAAAACTATTAGAAGGATAGAAAGAAGCACAAAGATTATCCAGAATTTGCAATGCCCCTTTAGGAATGTCACACAACAGTTCTATACCCATTCAAGTAAAATTTAATAATTCTTAGTGCCCCTGGGGTAGATGATAGTCATTAAATTGAAGTTTAAGAAGTTCTATGTCATGATGAAGACTATTACTTGTAAATACTACAATTGGCTGGTGTCAGCTGCATGCCATATTAATCAAATTTGCCAAAATGTCTCGCAATGAGTTCACTCATTAACCAGTTCAATCCAGTAAAAAAGCCTCCCAACAACGGAGCACAAATGGAGTAACCGAAAATTGCAAAAAGGAAAATTCACATAAACACAAGAAAATGGACTGAGTAAATTTAATACCTGAATGTTCCAAATTTCATCAAGAAACTGCAGGAAGCGACTTGGGATCAACTTCAAAAGATCCCTCTGGTACACCTTTGCTCTCTTGGCTGCTCATCCTAAAAGAAGGTATTTTGTGGGAAAACCTAAAGAGCTCTTCATCACGTATCAAAAAAGTATCCTTCTTGTTGTGGTTTCTTCTGCGATATAAACTTCCATATCCTTCCAATTTATCCAAGGAAGCAACTCTAGTGTCAAAAGGATTTCTCTGGACAATCTCAACTATCTCATACTGGCAAGATAAATGATTTTCGGGATTAGAAGCACAGCAACTAAGGTTCCAATCCTTATAGAGGGCCCAAGTCTCTCCCTTTTGAGGATGTATTAAGTAAGGACTGCCAAGATTGCAAGAAGCAAAATTATCTTTGTAGAAAGCTTGACGCAAAAAGTTACAACGAGATAATGACAGGGCCTCCTGTTTACCACATATAAATTCACCACAACCAACAGGTAACCCCGCATCTATCCGCTCCTTCCAACCCTGCTTTATGGCAGGTAACTTCACACTTTTGGTGTTCTTCCTGTACGACATTGCACCTGGATAATGTGCCACAGGCTGGAGCCATGCAATGCAAACAATAGGATCACGCACCTTCAAGACCCTTGCATATGATTTTTGTATCTTATTATTACTACTGTGATAAAAACAAGCCCAAATTTGACCAACATGAAACCTGCTTAACGTGTATGTTCTTCTGAAGTTATTAAACAATTTGTTCGAATGATAAATAGGACTTGAGCCTTCAAAACCTGAAGAATCACAAGAATCTGAGTACGTATCTGAATTTGAATTGGCCAAGCCTAAACCTGCCTTACCAAGATCATGTGCTGAACTTGAATAACCTTAATCAGACTCTGACACTGAATGGGAATCATTTAGATTACATCCCAAACCTGAATGACCAGAATCTGATCCAACCAGATCAATGACAGGATGTTGTTCAGAGTCATTCTCATATTCATTCTTGTCTCCACTTTTCCTTCCTTTCTTTGCCCTTCCCCAGGTTGGGATCGGATTTATTGAATCAAGTTTTCTAGAACAACTTTCCTTGCTTTTTTGCGCAGAATCAAGCTCTCTTTGTTTCAAGCCAATCTCTCTTTTCTGTAATTCCAAAACCTTTTCCCTAGCCTCCAGCTCACTTTCTCTAGGTTCAAGCATCCCCTGTTTTGAACCCAAAACCTTTTCCCTCACCTCAATCTCCTTCTGTAAACTCTTCAATTTTTCCTCTTTCTTATCAACCAACTCGAGCTCTCTCCAATGATCTGCTACCTGTCTTTCTTTTAAACATAGTTCTCTAAAACCCTCATCAATAGAACTTCTGATTTCCCCAACTTCTCAAAAAGCCTTCCTATCAACTTCTCTTGTCACTTATTTTCCCTTCCCTACCCCTAATATCATCTCTAATCAAACTTAATTCATTCTTTTGCCCCTCCAATTTTTTCCACCCTTATTCCAAAAACAAACGACACTCTCTCCCCTTCTCCTCAACTTCCTTCGCCGGAGCTTCGATGGCCTCTAGCATCACAGCAAGTTCTGTAGAACTTTCAGAAAGAGATTCTTGTACACCATTCAGATGATTTTCTCTAGCTTCCAGTCCAATCAAAGCTTCTCGGAAAATTTCCATATCAAGTCCAGATTTTGCTAAAATTTGCCAGATATTTCCTCCAAAACACCCATAAATAAGTGTGGTTTATAATAATGCGACAAAAAAGTAGCTCGGTATTTCGGTTTGTGGCCATTCCTCAATTGTGTTTCTTTTACCTTTTTGGTTTTTGGCGGGGATTATATAAAACTGATTAAACTGACATGACTAATTCCTCAATCATCATTTTTACGTTTTCAATGAAAATGAAAACATTTTCAATTACTATTTTATTTTATACTAATCATTATTTTACTTTTCATATATATATATATATATATATCAAATCACTGCAATAAATAACAATTCAAATGGGATCAAAAATTTTCCTCCATCAGTGCACACACTGTTTTGCATCGATTTACCTCCTCAATCTTTCAATGTCCACCATATCACATATTATCATTGCAAAACCAGCATTTTGGCCTTGCAAAAATTTTTAGATTTTTTATTCTGCATCTAAGAACGTGCTCTGAGCCTCTATCCACCTTTTACTCAAAAAGTTTCATTCTAGGTTGTTGAACATGGACTTTAGCCAACGAAAGGACTGGAGATCGGAGTCATCGGACGTAAGGGAGCCAAATTAGTGCAATGTACCAATGTCGTGCGAAATCGTAATGCCTATCAATTCAGCCTTTTGCACGTTTGTATTGGCTAGTTAAGAAGACTCAACCATATATACAAAATATCATTATTATTAGGGAGAATTATAGTTTTGGTGCTTAATATTTGGCCTGTGTATTAAATTGGTCTCTACTATTGTAGCCAAAATAAATCTGGTCCTTAAAACTTTTGATTTAGGCAAATTTAGGATAATGAAAAATCACAATAACCAACAATCAAAATCAAATTGGCTTCAGTCAAAAGTTTTGACTTTGTATATTTAGTCCCTAATGTTTGACATTTCGACTTTTTATTTTTAGTCCCTGATGTTTGATATTTTGACTTTTTATTTTTAGTCCTTAATGTTTGATGTTTTAGTTAATGTGGTCCCTTAAATTTCAAGTCGTTATAATTTGGGGTTTAGAGACAAAATGAAATGTGAATTCAATTACATATATGACAAATGTCTTCCTAAATGCCTAAAAAATTTCATGAAAACACTTCTTTTCAGAACTAGATGAAAACGCTTTATATCAACACAATGACATCATTTAAGTTAAAAAGTATAAATTTTGTTGAATACATTACAATCAGATGACAATGTATGAATAATTTATAAAATAAAAAAACAAAAGGAGATATCTCTAGTGTTAATATAAAAATTTATTATCATTATATTGTTAGTCTACTACACAAGTTCTTGCATGACTTGTGCACATAGGACTTAAATTGCTATAGTTAGGAATTGTAATTATAAAATCTAGTAAAGATAAATACTATATCAAGTGCTTTTAATTATTATTAATTAATTATCAGTTAATTACTAATAGCGTAAAACAATAATTATATACATTATACCAAATTTGGGATGGATTATACAAAAAGGAAGAAATATATGAGAAATTGTGTCAAAAATAAAAAAATGTTTAATTAAAATTCCTAGTACCCATTTAACACAATTTCACTTTAATTCGCATCTTATTTTATCCTAAAACCCTCAATATCACTATTGAAATCTAAAGTGACTAAAATGATTGAAATGATTAAAATTTCAAACATGATGGACCAAAAATACAAAGTTCAAAACTATTGACTAATGGCAATTTGATTTTGACCATTAGTCATTGTTGAATTTCCATCAAATGTCCTAAATGTGCTTAATATTAGAAATTTTGGAGACCGAATTTGTTTTGGCTAGTACATTAGGGATTAATTTAACATATATGCTAAACATTGGGGACTAAAACTACAATTCTCCTTTATTATTATTGTAGATTGCCAGTAGATTAAGTTTGAACATACCATAACAAAGATAACGCTTTCTTACATACATACATGTCTGTGGAAGTATGAACGTATCAGTATCAAATAGAAATTTGAAACGAAACTTGTTTAACATACCATATGGAACAAGATTCTTCCTAAATCTCAGTACATCAAGAACATTAATAAGAGTTATAATATTTTGACAAGTAAATTCCAAATTCAATTTCACTTATTCCTGCAATGGGAGCTGTGGCTGGATATTTTATGTAAAGCAACTATTCCATTTTGAGCTGGTTTCATAAATTTGAAGAATTCCTTATTTTGCATATATGTTTTATAGCCTCAGTACTATTGACCAACTAAGCAAAGCTATCTTCCATAAGGTTCACCTTGAAGATCATTGCAATTAGCCCTTTACTTGCATTATTGCATGTCTCTTACTTCTCATTTTTAGCCTTCTTAAAAAGTCTATATTTGGACTTGCAGTGTCCACGTTTGTTGCAATAGCAGCAGTTTCCTCTCTTATTCATTTTCTCGTTATTTTAGTGATTCTTGTACTGATCATCTTTCTTGTCTCGTGACTTGCTTGACTGTCCTCTTCAATCACGTGTATTTTGGTAGAAGAATCTGGGATCTCATCTTGTGTTTCCTCCTTTGCATGCGAAATTCCTCCTCAACTCTTAAGGACTTGGCAACACTTTCAAGACAGATGCCTTCTCTCTTTATATTTCATACTTCTCTTGAAATCTTTTCATGTTGGAAACAATTTGTCTATTATGGAAGTCACAGCAATGATTTCATCCATACGCATAAGTAAAACGGTTCAAAATTTCTGCAAATTGCTCCATAATAGGTCTTGCATCTATCATTTTATAATTGTTAAAAAGAAGAAACAAAGAACTTCTTGATTGTAGTATCCTCTTGCACACATTTGGATTTGAATTGTCACCGTGTGGTAAACATCAAAGAGTTCATCACTCATTTCATCAAGGATGTGGCCTCTCTAAATTTAATAATCATTGTCCCATTTTTGCTTCTTTTTAGTTTCTTTAAGAGATTTTTCGTCTCCTTATGTGCTAAGTTTTGGTGTTGTCAAGACACATACAACCTTCATCATTTTTTGTCAACATACGAAGTTTCCTTCACCTTCATATTCACGATGTTGGTTGCCAACTCTTTCAAAGAACTAGCAGTTCTTCAAATATAGTCTTAAAGATTGTTGGAAAATAGAAATAAAGGGAATTTTTTAAATATGTATGCCAGTAGAAGAAAATTATAACCAAGTTGTGTATTATGTACACTTTCCTTAAAGCTATATTTGTCCCTTATCTAGTGCAATAAAAGGAGAAATATCCTTGAGGATAAGGTAGAGTGATAATGCTTAAAAGAAACTTACACCTGTTTCTTAAACCTTAGAACCAAAGCTATATTTTTTGAGCTTTCCAGCCATGTTGTCTAAGAGATGCTAAAAATTATAGATTAGTTCTATACGATGAGTTCTTACCTGCTAATACTGTCCTTCCAAAATTCTTGTATACTATGTAGTCAAAACTTAAAAAGAAAAAAAGACAAGGGACAAAAGAAGAGCTCACAAAAATCATTAACATCAGTGCCAATGGCTTCACTGACATTAACTATCCAGGAAACCTCATTGTATTTTCAAAATATGTACTCACTTAGCAACCAAAAAGTTCAAAATTCAAACATCATATATGTAGTTCCCACTGATGCTTAAAACTAAACAATTTAGTATAACTTCGTAGTCATATACTACAGTATAACATATTAAAAGGAGAAGAATGCTTCCTAACGAAAAGACCAGATAACTGAATCATACAAAAAAAAAATCTCAATTCTTTTATCGACTCGACATTCATAAACAAACAAATAGGCTAACGAGAGTTTGGTAAATTTACTAGTTGGTCCAAAATCCTAGAAGGTTTTCTTGTGCATGGTCAAGAGCATAAGGTATATAAACTTGTTAAATCCTTATATGAATTAAAACAAGTGCCTAAGTAGTGGCATAAAAAAATGATCAAGTTATTCATACTAATGTCTTTTAGGTTCATGAATCTGGCAAGTGTGTTTATATAGCAAGTTTAAGGATGATAAATGTGTCATTATATGTTTATATGTTGGATGACATGTTAACCATTAGATATTTTCCCCTCCCCTCAAAAAATATTTACTAATTCTAGGCTATGAAAGCCTTAATGACATTTCTATGAGTACAATAAATTATAATACTGAATGCAAGCCTTCGTAGATATCCAAAAGTAAATCTGCAGTACCATCTTGTCATTCGTTGTTTATTTTAGTTTTTGACATGTTAACCATTAAAATGACATTCCTCTTATATGTCTAAGAGAGGAATGTCATTGGATTGATATCTCCTTTAGATCACTTTTTTTTAATTATGACTTAATTATAAAATATTTTTCTATAAGTAGAATTTATATTACAAATCACATATATGAAGAGACTATTTTAATTTTCAATACAATTTAAACTACATCATGCATTAAACTATTTTTTTTTTAAATTTCTTGACTTCTTTGTAACTGTCTAGGTAATTTTTCAAGGTGTTAATTACTTAACAAAATTCTTTTATTTGGTTGACTTTGATTAGATTTAATTTACTCACATTCTTTGCTATCCCAAACCACCTCGATGCAAAGAACTATGGACCAATATTGGATAACAATTTAGTTATTTTTTATCTACATTTTTTGGTTTAAAAATTTATTTTATTTTATTGGTTAAATAGTTATTAAGAGTGCAAGAGCAATATTGTTAATTTTCAACATTTAATAGGGACTGTGGGTGATGAATACTCAATATGTATGCATATTTTAGGAAAAAAGTAAATAATGATCGAAATTTGTGTTGATAACGGAGAGTTAAAATGAATGCAATCCTCCAGTCAGGTTGATTCTTGCAACATTTAAAGCAAGGAATATAATTATAGAATAGTAGAAATGGAAGGTGATGTATTGAAGCAACTTTGATTAGTGGGTTAGCTAATAGTAGAGGACTGACATGGCTTAGATAAGATGTATATGGAATGATACTGAATATTGGAAGGGTCTATTCAGAAAAATAAATAATGACACTTATTTTTAACATCAAACCTGCTCAGGCTTTATACATAGAGATATTTAGTCTTGTCAAGTTTATAGTAGAAGTAAGTGAAATTTTAAAACTTACAAGGAAACTAAATGATGTTATTAAAGATCTCGGGGGAGGTTTTTGAAATCACCCTTGAAAGAAACAGTTTTGGAGTTAAGATGCAATTTGTTGAGTACTTTCTGGGCCAAAATAAAATTTGAAGGAAAAGTAGGTTAAAGTGCGATTTTGAGAAATAGTCATCTTCCCCTTCGATGCAGTGGCAGATACAGTCACTCAAGTTCAATCACCGCTGCCAAATCCCTGCTTATCAGACTATTTCTTGCCCAGGAAATCCTTCCTATTTTTTTTTTTTTTTGGCCTTTTCGCTCTGTTCATGATTACGGCCTTCTTTTTATTCAATTTAAACCCTCTGACAAGAAAAAGAAGTTCATAATCGATACCTTAAATAAAAGATCAAAATTTTTTTGAGCAACTGCCTCGTGCATCTCCCAACAAATTGAACACCCCCCCCCCATTCAGCCCTAGGTGCGCCCAAGTATTCCCTTCAAAACAATTTTAAAAGCATCCATATCCAAAACTTGACTATGTTTGAATTGTACAGTTTTCTATCAAAAAAATTATATCATTTGTGGACGCATTTTTGGAACGTCTTTTCATTTCATATGCTTTAAATTATTATACTATTTATTTTATAAAAATTTTAAAAAATAATAATTCAAACGGATCTTAGTTTCACTGTGAGTTTGTCGTTTCTGACTTGTATTTATATATATGACAAGACGGAGGAACTCAGAGGAGTAGGGGCTAAGCAGAAGAGGGAGAGGAAGGATAGAGGAGATGAATTGGGAAGTTTTGGAAATTTTTTATTTAACCAGTTTTACAGGTAGCCTATCCCAAAAACAGTTGTTTTGTATTTTCTCACCAACAGGGCAACAACGCGTCTTGTGTCCATACTATTTCAGTAGCATCATAGTTAGAAAAGGAGGAAAAAAAAGAGCAAAGAATTCAGTGTATTTCCTGTCTAGTATGTGATGCTTGTCGGGAACCTTTTCGTTCTACTTTTATTGCGGCAATTCTAAAATGAATGGAAGAAGGTTAAAAGCTGCTACATTCAAGTTATAAGGCGGGGAAAAACATTTTTTTGTTGATGGCCGGCGATATTGTTGCCGTCCACTTTTTAATAGCACAGTCAATTTCTTTTGAAATAACAATTTCATGCTTTTTTAAAAGTGTACCCAACCTGTGACCATTGAGGGGCATAATTACTACATTTTTAACAAAAATTTGGTGTGGGAATAAGAAAGGCACCATGGATGTTCTGTTTCATTTTTTATGTCACTCTCTATCTTACTTTTTATTATGTTGTTATCGGTGTATTTGGGTCAGGCAATCCGTAAATTGGCAAGTTGGTAGGAAAAAAAAAGAAAAAGGGAAAAAAAATTAGCTAGGTGAACATTTCAACCAGGCATGCACTATCCACGCAGTACATGTATCATCATAAATTGCTGAGCACAGAAAGTGAATATGTCTTAGTAGTTCTTGATAGTTAAATTAACTTTGGTTTGATAAAATTAAATGATCTCCATTGGATCCTTAATAAACCAAACCAAAACAAATAAACGGTCAATTCTTGTATTCTCTTATATTTTGGTTGCGTGGGAGGAAGATGTCTTGCGTTCACACCTGAATGATAAACTAAAGAAATCCTGTCTTCACTTTGGTAATTGTTTTGTAGCAATTTAAAATGGACTTACAAAATCATTATGAGCTTTGAGCAAATTATCCTTATTATTACGGCAGACCCAAAAAACAAAAGAGTTAAATAGATAATAAATATTTTTTGGCCCACAATTTAGTTATTGATATTAGTGGGTAGGCCAGGGCGCAGCATGGCCAGACCCATGCTAGTTAAAAAGGCTAAAAACCACCACCAACTCGGTAGACTTTTGGTTTAATCAACTGCTACATTCAAGTTGCACGGCGAGGCCAACATTTTTTTCTTGATGGCCAGATATAATGTAGTCATCGTACACTTTTTAATAGCACAGTCCATTTCTTTTAAAATAACAAATTCATGCTTTTTTAAAAAGTGTACCCAACTTGTGACTATTGAGGGGTATAGAAATAGTCATTTGTCTAGCGTGACTGTAAGACTGGAGGTTCCCAAATAAAAAAAAAAAAAAAAAAAACAAGACGAAAGGTTGGGGTACTTGAACCAGGCATTCCGCAAAATAGGCAAGTTGGCTAAAAAAGAAAAAGACAAACAGGTAAAAAGGAATTCACAATGGTTGCCGGTTGCCTTCCCCGTACAAGAATGTTGATGATGCAAGTGTAGGTTGCTGGTTGATTTCCTCGCACACAGGAATGTTGACACGATAATTCCTATTCTACACCTGATTTGCTAATCCTATTCTATACTTTCACCTGATGGTGAAATTTTTAGGACAGTCATTCTCTAGTGAAATTTTTAAGAAAGTCTAGAGAAGAAATGCAAGTCCAGAGAATTTGATCCTTTGACTTATATCCAAGAAGAATTAAACTTGGAAAAGAAATGCAAGTCAAGAGATTTAATCCCTTACACTACATCCAAAGAGAGCCCCAAGCCTTTTCCTAATGACCAACTATTCTAGGAATAGTTGATTGCCATGCAATACATGTATTTTCATAATTTGCTGAGCACACATCAAGGTTTTTGACAACGTGGGAGATTTACCCGAGACGGCAATTTCTACACTATTGTCTTTTACCGGGGGGACTGCACGAGAAACTAGGCAAGGCGCAGGGGATAGCGAGTGCGAGGACAGGGGAGCCATTTGGCAACGGGTCTCCTCCCTGTAATAAAGTCAACTCAGTAGTAGAAGGCGTGAAGGAAAGGCAAGGGAAGGCGTGACAACAGGAGGAAGATGCAAGAGAAGTCGTGATCCAGTTGGAGCCAACAGTTAGCCGCATAAGGAATAAGAAAGCGCGAAGACAGGAACAGGGAAGGTGTAGAGGAATTAATGAAGGCGCGACCCATCGACCACGCCTTCACTAGAACTCACGTTGTTCTTGCTGAAGTTGGATCTCACTGAGCTTGAAGATGCTACTTACACATGTCAATTCCTCATTGGTTACTTTAAGGAGTTAGTTAGTATAGTTTCTATAAAAAGATACGAGTATGTAATTGGTAGGAATCAATTTTGTTAGATTTGTTATTTCATCCACAGAGGGAATCCCCCTTCTGTTATCCTTCTCCCAATTTCCTGCATTCTTTTTCCCCTTCTTTTCTTTCCCGCCAATTCATATTCTGTATTAGTTTGAAGTTCATCAATACAAGGAAGCATTTCCATAGCTGAATCCAATCAGACCTGAGCTAACCTTACTTGTTCTGTTTATTCAAATTCCATTCCTGCAACAATTCTGGTTCTGTACCACAACAGTGGTATCAGAGCTGGTCTTACGAGCCATAGGGATGACAAAAAATCAGGACGAAGCTTTGAGAAGAGAGATAGTGGAACTAGGTAGTGTGGTCAGAACCTTCACCAACAAAAATGAAGGAATGGAGCAAACCATCAGATCAATGGAATTCAGGCAGGATGCTACTGAAAAATGATTGAAGGGGCTGGATCAGAAATATGAAGGTATGATGAATATGATGGCTCAACTGATGACTAAAATAAACGATTGAGGGAAGGAATTCGAAGGGAGCAGCAGTTCTAAGGGAGTAAACCAACCTGAGGGATCTAAGTTGGAGCCATCAAAGGAAGTGACTGGAAGAAGAGAGTTCAGAGCCATCAACAAACTGCCTAAAATGGATCTACCCATCTTCGATGGGGACAACCCAAGGGAATGGATCAGGAAAGCTGACAAGTATTTCAAAATACATGGAATAGAAGACGTAATGAAGACTGAGGTAGCAGAGCTGTACTTCAGGGATAGAGCAGACATCTGGTTCCATGGAGTCTTTCATGGAAGGGAAGCTATACCTTGGGAAGAGCTAACTACTGCTCTGTGCATCAGATTTGGGGAAGGAAAACCTGAGGAGGCAATCGAGGAGTTCAACAAGCTGGTGCAGACTGGATCAGTAGCTGACTACCTGGAGAGATTTGAAATGCTCAAAGCACTGGTAATGCCAACCTTACCACACTTAACTGATTACTATTATAAAGCATGCTTCATGAGTGGATTGAAAGAGGAAATTGTCAACATGGTAAAAATGTCCAAACCAGAAACCTTAGCTGATGCCATTGAAATAGCCAAGTTACAAGAAAAAAACTTAAGGGCTATACAGAAGCTACACAAAGCCGTCCCATCTAGCTTTAGCAGTCAGAAAAGCCAAACGAAAATGCCCTCTCATACCAGATGGAACCAGGACAATGTCAAAAACACCCCTAGATTCCCCAATCAGAATGCAACACACCAAAATCAATTCAAAAGGATATCCCCTGCATAATTTAACCTGAGGAGAGAGAAAGGATTGTGCTATAAATGTGCTGAGCCATACACTTTAGGACATGTGTGCAAGCAGTCCCATATTCATTACTTATTGGCCGAAGGAGCTGAGACTACAGAAGGGAGCAAGGAGCAGGAAGATGAGGTCTATTGTGACTGTATCAATAGAGAGTTGGTGGATGAGCATATAGAGGTATCTGTACATGCCTTGGCTGGAGGAGCAGGTCACAAGACCATTAAGTTGAAGGGACTGATTAAGGGGAGACAGGTTACTGCACTAATAGACAGTGGCGGTACACACTATTTTCTGGATGAACAACTAGCGAAGGAGCTGAAGCTCAGCACTCAGGGACCTAACCTGATAGTCAATGTGGCTAATGGGGAAAAGGTGGAATCCAAAGGGCTGGACAAACCTCTACGGTGGGAAATGCAAGGTCATCAGTTCCAACATGCCTTCAACACCTTAAGATTGGGAGGCTGTGACCTAATCCTTGGAGTAGATTGGCTGGCCAAGCACAGTTCCATAGAATTCAATTTCAAGGAACTCAGCATGTTAATCCACAAGGGGGAGCACGAGGTAACACTGAAAGGAGAGGATACCAGCACAAGATTAAGGATGATCAGAGGAGGTAGGCTGGATAGGTGGATGAGGAAACAGGCGTATGGGGTGGTAGCACAACTGGTGGCAGTAGGAGAGGAGGGTGAAACAGGACAAATACCTGCTAAAGTCAGTCAGGTGCTAGATCAGTACAAGGATGTCTTTGAAGAACCCAAGGGAATGCCTCCAACCAGGAGCCATGACCACCAAATTGTTCTGAAAGAGGGAGCTAAGCCTTTCCAGATGAGGCCATACAGGTGCCCCTATGTATAGAAGACAGAAATTGAGAAACTGGTAAAAGAGATGCTGGAAATAGGCATCATACAGCCTAGCAGCAGTCCTTTTGCCTCTCCAGTGTTGCTAGTTAAGAAGAAGGATGGAACATGGAGCTTCTGTGTGGACTACAGACGCTGAATGAGTTAACAGTGAAGAACAAATTTCCCATGCCTATGATTGAGGAACTGATAGATGAGCTGCATGGGGCCAAGTGTTACACAAAAATTGACTTGAGGGCAGGATACTTCCAGATCAGAGTCAAGGAGGATGATATTCTAAAAACAGCTTTCAAAACCCACCAGGGACTATATGAATTCAAAGTCATGCCCTTTGGCTTGACCAACGCACCAACAACTTTCCAGAGCCTGATGAACCAAGTTTTTCAAGGTCAGATAAGGAAACATGTGCTAGTATTCTTTGATGATATTCTAGTATACAGTCCAACACTAGAATCGCATGTGAAGCATGTAACTGAAGTAATGAGCTTACTAAGGCAGCACCGGTTATATGCCAAGATGAGCAAATGCTCTTTTGCTCAGTTACAAGTGGAGTATCTGGGACACATAATATCAGCAGAGGGAGTTCAAGCTGATCCTAAGAAGATAGAGTGCATGGAGAACTGGCCCAAGCCAACCAATCTCAAGCAGCTAAGGGGATTCCTGGGTCTGACAGGCTACTATAGGAGATTTGTCAAGGGATATGGAGCCATAGCGAGGCCTTTGACAAATCTACTGAAGAAGGACAATTTCCATTGGAATAAGGAATCAGAAAGGGCTTTTCTGGAGCTTAAAAGGGCCATGTGCCATACCCCTGTGCTAGCAGTGCCTGACTTCACACAACCATTCATCATTGAGACTGATGCATGTTATAATGGCATAAGTGCTGTCCTGATGCAGAACAGGAGGCCCATTTCCTACCTTAGTCAAGCCCTGGGACAGAAGAACATGGGGCTGTCAATCTATGAGAAAGAGCTACTAGCACTAGTCACTGCTGTAACCAAATGGAGGCACTACTGGGAAGGGCATCACTTCATCATCCACACTGACCATCAGAGCTTAAAATACTTGCTGGAACAAAGGATCACTACTCCTCTCCAACAGAAGTGGCTCACTAAGCTGCTGGGACTAAGCTACGAAATTCACTACAAGAAAGGAAAGGACAATGTAGCTGCAGATGCACTTTCTAGGCAGGGCAGAGAAGGGATAGGGGAGTGCACAGCCATATCTTGTGTAGTACCTGCCTGGATTAAGGAAGTAATAGAGAGTTATGAGGGGGATGAGTGGGCTCAGAGGACCATATCACTGGTACTGCTGACTCCTACACAAGCCCCAGACTACACTTACCAGGATGGTATTCTCAGGTACAAAAGAAGATTGGTAGTAGGAGGACAAGGGGACACCAGGAAGAAGCTTATCACTGCACTACATGATTCACAATTAGGAGGTCACTCAGGTATTCAAGCCAGCTACATGAGAGCCAAGCAATTGTTTTACTGGCCAGGGATGTACAAGGAGATCAAAAAAATAGTTCTGGAATGTGACACCTGCAGGAAATGTAAAGATGAACACGTGGCTTATCCGGGGCTGCTACAACCATTACCTATCCCCCAACACTCATGGAGCCATGTTACCATGGATTTCATTGAAGGGCTGCCTCAATCAGAAAGGAAGAACACCATAATGGTGATAGTAGATAGATTCACCAAATATGCCCACTTCATCAGTCTAGCTCATCCTTTCGATGCACCAAAGGTAGCTAGACTTTTCATTGATAATGTCAGTAAACTACATGGGATTCCTCAGAGTATGCTATCTGATAGGGAAAGGATATTTGTCAGTCAGTTCTGGGGTGAATTGTTCAGCATGTTGGGAGCTAAGCTGAACTACAGCACAGCTTATCACCCTCAGACTGATGGTCAGACTGAAAGGGTCAATCAAGTGTTAGAAATGTATCTCAGGTGTCTGACTCATATAGAGCCTAAAGGATGGAATCAGTGGTTGTCATTGGCAGAGTGGTGGTATAACACCTCACACCACACAGCCATTCAAATGGCTCCCTTTGAGGCATTGTATGGCCTCCCCCCTCCTCAACTGGCTTTAGGGCCATATCTTCAGACTAGAGTGGCGGCAGTGGGGGACTACATCAAGGAAAGGCAACAGATGGACAACATGTTAAGACAAAACTTGAAACAGGCACAGGAAAGGATGAAGAAGTATGCTGATGAGAAGAGGAGTGAGAGGGAATTCAGTGCAGGAGATTGGGTACATCTAAGGCTACAACCATATAGGCAGAGCTCAATAGCCTTGCGGGGAAACACCAAGCTTTCAGCAAAGTACTTTGGCCCCTACCAGATAACAGAAAAGATAGGAGAGGTAGTATACAGGCTGAATCTACCAGCCTCTTCAAAGGTATCCCCTGTCTTCCATGTGTCGTTGCTCAAGAAAAAGATTGGTGACACGGCCACACCTACGCTCCAACTCCCAGAAACGAATGAGAAAGGTCATTGGCGAGTAGAACCAGCAGCAGTGATTGGTAGGAGGATGGTAAAGAAAAGGAATGCTGCTACAACTCAGTGGTTAATCCATTGGTGGGGTACAGATCCTGCGGAAGCTACATGGGAGGATGCAGAGGAGATTAAGAAACAATTCCCCACCTTTCAATCTTGAGGACAAGATTTACTGATTAAGGGGGGGATATTGTAATGAAGTCAACTCAGTAGTAGAAGGCGTGAAGGAAAGGCAAGGGAAGGCGTGACAACAGGAGGAAGATGCAAGAGAAGTCATGATCCAGTTGGAGCCAACAGTTAGCCGCATAAGGAATAAGAAAGCGCGAAGACAGGAATAGGGAAGACGCAGAGGAATTAATGAAGGCGCGACCCATCGACCACGCATTCACTGGAACTCACGTTGTTCTTGCTGAAGTTGGATCTCACTGAGCTTGAAGATGCTACTTACACATGTCAATTCCTCGTTGGTTACTTTAAGGAGTTAGTTAGTATAGCTTCTATAAAAAGATACGAGTATGTAATTAGTAGGAATCAATTTTGTTAGATTTGTTATTTCATCCACAAAGGGAATCCCCCTTCTGTTATCCTTCTCCCAATTTCTTGCATTCTTTTTCCCCTTCTTTTCTTTCCCGCCAATTCATATTCTGTATTAGTTTGAAGTTCATCAATACAAGGAAGCATTTCCATAGCTGAATCCAATCAGACTTGAGCTAACCTTACTTGTTCTGTTTATTCAAATTCCATTCCTGCAACAATTCTGGTCCTGTACCACAACACTCCCAAACCGCTCCGGTGCCAGCCCTAAGGACTAAAAGTGAACATGTGTTAGTACTTGATGGTTAATTAACTTTGGTTTGATAAAACTATAAATGATCTCCATTGGATCCTCAATAAAGCCTCTCTCATATATTTGGTCTTACATTCACAGTTGAAGGATAGAGAAATGTGGGCCTGTTTTTCACTTTAATAATTGTCCTGTTTCAATGCGAACCAACCCTTTCACACTTGAAGGATAAAGAAATTTACTTGTTGATAATGCAGATGTCTTTTATCATGCAATTGCAGGTTGATTGTCGCTTTCTTAGTGCCATAATGATAATGGTTGTTTGCTGCAGTTTTTAGTGGATTTTTTTTATTATTTTTTTAAAAGTTGATTCTTCTTGAGTAAATGCAAAGTTAATAAATTCGTTGTTTGTTTATTTTCCATGACGAAATTACCCTTTTTTTTTTTCTACTCCAGTCTTCACCAAGTCAACCGCCCTCAAAATGTTGGATAATGGTATGGGTTAATTCCACTTTGTCCCTCTAAACTTTGGACGATTACCCACTTCAGTCCCTAGATTTTAAAATGGGACACTTAAATCCCTAAACTTATAAATACTCCCACTTAAGTCCCTAAACTTATAAAATGGGACACTTAAATCCATAAACCCTTATAAAATAGGACACTTCGACCACCAACGGCATTCAGGATTTGTTAATTTAAGTTTTTTAAGTGTCCCATTTTGAAGTTTAGGGATTGAAGTGAGTAATCGTCCAAAGTTTGGGGGGACAAAGTGAAATTAACCCTAATGGTATCCCCGCCTTGATTCAGCAGACAAACCAACAACACCCGTTTTTCCCCTGCTAATTGTCACTCAGGAAGTCTTGTTGTTCAGCGAGAAAATACTCTATTGCTGGCTCTAGCGCTGAGCTTTCTTTCTCCTTTACCATCTCTGAAATTCGAGAGTCAGAGGAAGATCCCCGCAAAGAGAGAGAGACATGGCCTCTACTCGTGTCGATTCCGTCTTGCATAATCTGGAGTTGCTCCAGAACAACCTCGAAAAACGTGATTCGTTTGAAACTGGATTTTCCAACCTGCGTGAAGGATTTGAGGCCCTCAAGCTGAATCTGCTGTTCCTGAAACCAGTTCTTCTGTGTGCAAAAAACTGGAGCAACGACCAATTGAAGGTAAGGCTTCGAGATTTCTTGTCTAAGATTGAAGCTCCTGTAAACAGATCTGGGATGGATATAAAGTCCCTCAATCTTAGGTCAAAAAGTCCATTCAATTTGAAAAGCGTAGTCACAGCTTTGAAACCCGTCGTCTCTAATTTGCTGGGAAACATCAAGTCCTTTAAGCAAGATATCATCGACATATACGATACCTTGTCGAGCTGCAGCTCATCAGAGTCCGGTTCCTGCTTAAGAGACTGTGAACTCGTGGACTTCATAGACTCCGTTCTACAGAATCTGATCGATCTTCTCAGCCGTCGGTATTTTGAGTCCATGGAAGATTACAACAGTGCTTTGCACGCACATATTGAGGCCCTTGAAGACAAGCTTACATTCTTGAAAAATTTCATTGGCTTTGCCAAATTTCTGGGTGTTGAAGAACGTGAATTGGGAGATCTGTTGGCTCACGTTCAAGTTGTGGCTCTAAATGCCGCACGCCTCTCTTACAAGTGTTTGTTTTACAAGGAAGATGAAGAGATGCATGATCCCAGGATGTGCTCCATAATCAGTGAACTACTGGAGAAGATTAACCCCGTTGACCTCCAAGTTTATGAGACATATGTCAAAGTCCTTAAAGCTCCGAAATCCCCAGAATCATTGCTTACAACGCAGACAGATATGCAAATACTGAAGGATTTTAATGATTCTCTCATAAGTAGTCTTTGGGAACTCCTATGGTGCAGAACCAGCTTCGCAGTTTCTGTGAAAGATCAAATGAAAAGACTCTATGAGGGACTGAGATTTTTGAGAAGCATTCTGAATGAGGCGCAGGAGAATATGAATGAGCTAAATGATAAAATTGTGGCTGTTATTAGTGAGGCAGGAATTGTAGTTTTCTCACTCTTTCTGAATGAAATGAAAGAACTGGGTGTTGACTCCTTAGTGGTCGGAGAATCTGCTGAATCTTGTGCTATGTTAGTCAACACGAACAACAATGTTATGCTTATTGTGGCTCAGCTAAGGGGTTCAAGCATCTCAGGAAGTAAACCCTCCTGTCATAGCTTCAAAGGACAAGTTCGCAAGACTACCCGTTTCAAGCCATCAAGAGGTAGAGTACCAATGACCGATGAATTTGTAGTTGGTCTCGAGGATGAGGCAAAAAAAGTGATTAACAGACTCGAAAGAGGATCAGCAATGTTGCAAATTGTTCCCATTGTGGGAATGCCTGGACTTGGCAAGACCACTCTAGCCAAAAAAATTTACAATAGTCCCCCAGTTCGGGCTCACTTCCATTTGTTTCTTTGGTGTACTGTTTCTCAAGAATATAACTTGAAAAATCTACTAGTTCAAATTTTGTCCTCTCTTGGTAAACAGGCTAGCGTGAATGAAGAGCACAAAGTTCTGGATGAGATTGATTTAATGCTAAACCTCAAGAAACTGTTATTGAAGAATAGATATCTCGTTGTTTTAGATGATGTCTGGGACATTGGGGTATGGCATGGCTTGTGTCATTCATTCCCTGACGATAGGACTGGAAGTCGAATCCTAATTACAACTCGAGAATCTAGTGTGGCTTCAGAGGTTAGAATTGGTGTGGATTCTGTGGAACTTCACAATCTTCGTGAACTCACCAAAGAAGAGAGTTGGGAATTATTGCAGAAGAAGGTGTTTGGAGAAGCACATTGTCCTCCACCACTACGCATGCTTGGGGAGAAAATAGCAAGAAATTGCAAGGGATTGCCTCTTACCATAGTCATCATAGCTGGAATTTTGTCAACTATAGAGGATGAGGCTTGGAGTGAAGTTGATAGTTTAACTTCAGCCATTGCGTATGATACAGACCGGTGCAAGTATACATTGGAGCTGAGTTACATGAACTTACCACTTCATTTGATACCATGCCTTCTCTACTTTGGGGCATTTAGAGAAGATCAAGAAATTGAAACTGAGAAGTTGACGAGACTATGGATAGCCGAAGGCTTTGTATCTGCTGAAGAGCCTGTGCAAGATACAGAACCAAAGAGATTAGAGGATTTAGCAGAAGAATACATGATGCATCTTATTGGCCGAAACCTAATCATGGTTGCCAAACAAGGACATACTGGTGGAGTCAAAACTTGTCGCATTCATGATCTATTACACGAGTTTTGTAAGGACAGCCAAACAAGAAAATTTCCTACAGGTGTTGCGTGGCTACAGTGAACTTTCCACTTTTAATGAGCGCCCCTACCTCGAGAGGTTGTCCATTTGGTCCAAGGTAGAGCAGTTTAAGAAGTCAAGGCTATTCTGTCCACAACTATGCAGTCTGCTATTGTTTAGTCAGATTGAAGAGACTGATTCATTCATCGCTGATATGTCATTTGTCTTTGGCATCTACAAAAAACTTCGGGTGTTGGATTTGGAGCAAATTTTTCTGCGGCATAAGGTTTTACCTGGAGAAGTAGAAGCTCTTGTTGAGCTGAGATACTTGGGTGTTCAGGGTGCAATGAGTTCCATTCCCTCCACAATTGACAAGCTCTCCAACTTAGAAACTTTTGTTGTGATTGCTGAATCTGGTACTGTTTCATTGCCAGATACCATATGGAACATGACCAAGTTGAGGCATCTACATGTGGTGGGCTGGAACGTTACTTGTTCTTTGCCGAGTGAAAATCTTGAAAACACCTCCGGCCTCTCGAATTTAGATACTCTTTCCACCTTGATTGTGACTTTAGACGACAGAGCGGAAAATATAATGAGAAAGATTCCAAATGTCCGCCAACTGAAGATCCAACTCTCGGCAGCAGAGTGCTCTGTGGGATGCTGCAACTTAAGTCACCTTTCAAGTCTAGAAGCACTCGAAGTGTTGGCGGAGTCATTGCCATCGAATCCTGTTGAGTTTTCTTTCCCTCTACAGTTAAAAGAGTTGGTCCTTGGAGGATTGTATCTGCCCTGGAGTGATCGATATCTGTCATTCTTTCTTGCCCTTTTGACTGAGATTTTGTGTACATCTAACTTTCAAATGTGGCTTTGCAGGAAGTAATTGATGCTGAGGATGAGAAACTGAAAAAGCTAAAGAACGAATTTGGAAATGAAGTTTATGAAGCTGTGACAACAGCTTTGATGGAGCTGAATGAGCCAGTGGCAGGTATGTTATACCTGAGTTATGGAACTACAACCAGAAAAGGAGAGCAACACTGAAGGAAGGAGTAGCATACACCACAGTATATGATCAATATAACGGATGATTCACCACAGTGACATCATCATTGAATGAAGATGGATAGGCCATGGACCTGAATAATGCACGTACCACGATTAGCATAGCAAGTGTGAAATAATTCAAAATGGATAGCTATTAAACACGAAGTTGGCAGGAGTATGGATTTGTAACCATAAATCGGTTTCATGATAATATGGATTAATCGGTGCATATACTTCCAAAACACAATTTGCTCTTAAAATAAAGAAAAAAAATGTCAGTAGCAGAGGTGTCTTGAATCCCCTTGATTACATACAGGTAGAGAGAGTAAGAAGGTTCACCTTTAGTGGTCTTTGGTTTTCCATTTGAGGCATTTCCACTGCTCGATTATGTATGCTACTCCTTCCTTCAGTGTTGCTCTCCTTTTCTGGTTGTAGTTCCATAACTCAGGTATAACATACCTGCCACTGGGGTTGTACTCATTCAGCTCCATCAAAGCTGTTGTCACAGCTTCATAAACTTCATTTCCAAATTCGTTCTTTAGCTTTTTCAGTTTCTCATCCTCAGCATCAATTACTTCCTGCAAAGCCACATTTGAAAGTTAGATGTACACAAAATCTCAGTCAAAAGGGCAAGAAAGAGTAGCTATTGTCTTTGGATTTTCTAATATCAGCAGGGTTTGCTATGTGTGGCTTTCTCAAATGTGTGGCTTTCTTATAATTGCTCATACGTGTGGCTTTCTCTATTTTAAAACAAAAAAGTAAAAAAAAAAAAGAGAAAAAAAAAAGGTTTGCTGTTACTGTGGAAGAAGAAGAAAGCAGTTGAAGAAGCAAAACTTTTGCCTGTGTTTTTGTGTGCCTTTTTGTTTCGAACTCTGTATAAATTTTAGGGAATTGGGAGGGTTTTGAGCTCCACTGTTTATTATTCAACAAAAAAGTTCCACAAAAAGAAAAAAAAATTGTGTTCGACTTTGAAACACTTCATTTGATGCAATAAATGTTATTAGACAGTTGTGTATTTGGCTTTTTGTAATGTGCTTGTGGACTAATTTACCTCTTTATTTTATTTTATTTGCCAAAATATGACCATATGGGAACAGATTCCATTCTCAGTTCTATATGTAGGGCATATTATTGTTTGCAAAGATCCTCATACAGCAGTCTCTAAATTCATCAACTAACTACTACTTGTACCAGAAAGCAATTAAAGTTCTCATGTGTCTGATTTTGATCTGGAAAGTAGAGAATTGAATTTTGAGAGAGCTAATTTAAGCAAGATGCAGTTTTGCTTATAGGATGAGTCATGGAATTCTTTTAGAATAGTTGCGTTTTTTTAAATTTATATATATATATATATAGTTATTGTTTCTAGAAGCAATTTTACTCCAAAAAATTTTAGATATCTTTTTTTTTTGGGCATTCTTTTTTCTGAAGAAAGTCACAAATATTGAGTACTCCGATTACATTAGTAGCATCACCTTCCAAGAAATGTGGACGACAAATTGTAGCAATTGGGCAATGAATTCTGTCCTGCAACCCAAGCAAAATTGCTTGAGAAATATTTGGAAAAAAGGTTGTTGGAAAAATCAAAATTGGTATGAATGATCCAACTTTTCATTAATTTGCAAGACAAGTATGGCTTACTATTCCTGGGTTTAGAAAAACTATAGAGATTCTGTTAAATTATCAAGCTGCCCTTGTCACACCAACTGTTAGTGGGTATTTAGTGCCACATAATCAGGCCCACACTAACATATGAAAGATCAGTTTCACTTAATTAATTCAGATGTTTATTTTCTGGGTTATTATCACTTTACCCCCTTAAATTATATCACTACTATCAGTTTATCCCTTAACGTTATTTTTTAATTACTTTACCCATATTAGTAATTCAACTCAACATGTTAAGAAATTTTGGACAAAAAAAATCTTTTTATTTTATAACATTACTATATTGTTATGATCACTTTATTCATTTAGATTATAGTGATACACTCGCTTTAGTTCCTAACATTATTTTCTAGACATTTTACCTCATCGTTAACCTAACCAGTATAGTCAAAAAATTTTAAATAAATTTACCCTTTTTATATATAATTAAAAATAAAAAGTTGGAATGGTTATTTTTCCTTTTTTTCACTTTAATAGATTGAAAAACAAAAAAATAAAAGAATTTTCTCAAAATTTTTTTCACACTTATTAATACTTGGAAAAGAAAAAGACATAGGAAAGAAGGAGACAAAAAATTAGATTTTGCAAAGAAAGAAAATAAAGAAAGTCTAACATTATCGTATTACTTTAAGGTTGTTGAGATTAGGATTGAAATTTGATAGTAAACAGAAAAGTGAAATACTTTTAAAATAATAAAAGTATTCAATTCTTTATTATTTGTAATTTTTTAAAAAAGAATTGAGCTCTCTCTCTCTCTCCTCTCCCCCTCTCTGTCTTTCTATTTTTTTCAATATTAATAAAATTGCGAAGAATAACCGTCTTTCTATTTTTTTTCAATATTAATAAAATTACCAAGAATAAAGAAATTAATTCTTTGACTTTTTTTCTTGATACTAAAAAGGAAAAGAGCCACTCTAAATTTTTTATTATGCAAAGAGGAGGTTATTTGCTTCTAAAGTTTTTTTAACTTACTGAGTTGGTTAAATGGTAGAATAAATTGTCTAAAAAATAACTCTATGGGATAAATTGATAATGAGACTATAGTTTATGGGGCTAAAGTGAAAATAATTTTAAAGGTTAAACATGTCTTTTCACTTTAATTAACAAACTCTGTTAAGTTTGACCGTTTGTCTTGGGGGTAAAGTGACTAAAAGATAACGTTAAGGGGGAAATTGATAGTGACACCAAACATTGAGGGGGTAAAGTGATAATAACCCTTATTTTTTTTTGTTATCAAGTACGTCTGAATATATTAAGGTCTAAATCCATTATGTTTAAGTGCTGAATTGGATTATAAAATAAGGCATTACTTATCTTATTCATTTATCCATCATACTGGGAACTTTCCTTTTATAATTTAAATTGTACACTATTTCCACTATTACAATAATTCAACAAAATTTTGACGGTTCAAATACCTCTCTAAATTGTTATGTATGTCAATCTTTTTCTTAAAACTAATTATGTTTCAATTAAGACCACTAGACAGCATAAGATTCGAACTGATTAATCCTGAGTTTGGGCTACATCAACAGGAGGCTTTCAACTTTTCTTTTTTTTTTTTAACAGTTTCATGCTTGAAATCGTTGTCTTTTCATTTTTATTTTTGGTATTGCTTCAGTCCTTTAGTAATTTTCCCGCCTTAAGAGTTTTTTTTCTCAACTGATATGGTACAGAACAGGACAATGTTTGGCAAATCCAAAAAATGACTTGAGGATGCGGATGGGTATCGGATGCATATGGAATAACACCGTAGTTATTGCTGATTTGCTAAACTTATCCTTAACCGGGTAGCCCAAATAATTGGGAATGGCAACGGGACAGGATTAGAGCGGGACTGTTGCCTAAACATATCCCCGCCCCCGTCACCCGCTCCCCTGGCCCGCTCCACTTCCTCCGCAAATGCCTGTTGGGAAAAAGTTTATAATTAGTAATTTAGTACAAATGTATAATTAGTAAAAAGTATATAATAAAATAAATGTATAATTAGTAAAAATTGTAGTTAGTAATTTAGTATAAATATATTAGTACAACTAATCAATAATTTGTATTAATATAAATATATAATTATTAGTATAAGTAATAATATTAATTATATTACATATGCATAATTTGATATTTATAATTAATAATATTAAATATGTTATGTGTGTGTGTATATATATATTATTATTTTATTTAAGTGGGGGATGGGGCGGTCGTACCCCACAATGTTTTTTAATGAGGGGAGCATTTTTCCCCTCACTCCGCCCTATCCCCCACCCCATTAATCTCCCGCGGGGTACCCCAATTGCCATCCCTATGAATAATGAAATCATAGAAGCCGAAATTAATCCAAAAATTTAGGTCTTTTCTACATAGTGAAGATCAAATAGAACTTGCATACACTAATGTTAAGGCACATCCAATGTGTATGTAGTTCAGAAATAATTATTAATTTTATGAATATATTAATTTTGTTTTTACAAAATTAAATTACATATAAATTCTTCATATAAAAAAACTACAATTTATTAGTAATTTTTTTATCTTTAATACAGTTATAGTTAATTTGGTAGCTACAATATTTAAGGGAGTTATGAGAGACTATATTAGCAAATATGATTAGGTGATTAGGGTGAAAATTAATTTTTTAAGGACAAAATTGAAAGTTCAAAAAAATGATACAAAATGTTTATCCCAAACTGCCAGCTCTCTCCTTTTATTATTGTATATAGGTACAGATAATGATTGCTTAAATTGATGTACTTAATCCGTAGTTAGCTAGGAAAGCATATTTTTTTTGGAAAAAAAAAAAGCATATGGAAAGCATATGGTACCATGTATCATTTTACATCATAAACACACATTTAAAGTTAAGAATAAAACACAAAAAGCTGAGAACCTCCTTTAAGCTCGCCATTTGGTAATACAGCCGCTCTGGACGAACTGGGACACAAGCTGAGCAAGACAAAATGTAAATTCGTTGAGCTCATGTCAATACTCTAGGTCACCAGCCGATACACCAATGTTTTAAAATCCGAACCGTTAATTGAACCGGTGAAGTGAAAGGGTCAAGATTCAACCGATCGGACCGGTTCAACTCCAATTCAATAAATATATATATATATATATATACACACACACACACACATACCTGCGCACAGAATAAGATATAAATGTTAAACCACAATTAACATAAGAGCAATATCATAGTTATCCAACTTGCATGTCCAATTGTCTAAATATTAGAATTAAAAAAAAAACAATATAAGTCTAGAAAACACTCAAAAGGTCCAAACAAATCCAATTTCTGAGGTTTCTATAATCTTCTTCGTCATTCTGGGACAACAAAGCTTCAAAAATAAGTCATCTTGACAAGTCGTCATCACCATCCAAGACCATTATATGAATCACTGGCAAGTGACAAAAGTATAAAATTCATATTAATATCATCACACCAATTGATACAAATCTTAAAAATAAAAATAAAAGAGTTCAAACAATTCTATACCAATTACAATTTGAATATTTAATGCCAATCATCATCTTCATCATCATTAAAAAAGTTTCGAAGCTGAAATATTTCTAAATCAACATCTTCTGCTTCATCTTCATTATCTAAAAAATTAGCATATTTAATTATATACACATTCAACTAGATATGATAAATAAATTACAATTTCAGCTTTTACAATAACAGGGGATCTTCTTAGACAAATTAAAAACACAGGTCAGGTGACATATTCTTTTATCTGATTTTTCCAAACAAGTTGCAGATCCAGTTCAACTAACTGAACAATCTCATATGCACTTTCTCAAGGTGAAAAGAACCAGCCCTTGTGGAGAACATGGGAGTGGGACTTTGTTGTCTAGATATACATAAAGCTAAGGTTAGTTGGCCTGGACGCCCTTGGTACAAGGACAGGGTGACCTTCACTTCTGGCTACTGACCATTAGATAACTACAAAGAGCTCAGCTTATATATGTTAGGACAAGTAGACACACGGATACCATTACATCAAAAGAATTAGACAAATTTGTGAATCTCTTTGTTTTCAACCTCTTAAATAATAAGAGCAATAATTGCATTGCACAACAACAATACACAACAACATCACCTTAAACTCCAGACAGTAAAAGCAATCTCTAATTCTTAAAAATAAACTCTATTGAATACAAATGAAGGGATTCCAGTGGTACACATCCATATTCATTCCTAGCTCACAAGAATTTCCAGCAAAAAGAGATGCACCGCTTAGTAATATCAAGAGGTTGATCCTGTGATGACTGCCTTCATGCAAGAGGACACTGACAAAACACGCCCGAAGGGAAAGCCAAAGAGAATCGAAGTTGAAAGAAAAATTAAGAACCCTGACTGAGTACAGGAACTAGACCTCGTAAAAAATCAACAGGCAATAATACTGATCATGGTCAACAAATAAGTAATCACTTTTCTTCGTTTTCTTTCTGTTGCTGATCATAATCAAGAAAGCCAATCATTTCTTTATGTAGTTATTCACATTTTGCATGCATGCAATCATCCAATGACAAAACCTTCATGCTCCAGGCTCCAGCACTCTCTGTTTTTACCTGTATCAAAACTCATAAAGAATTTCTTTTAGATAACAAAAACCCATAATATGACGATCATATCCAATTTTACGGTTCTTCTGCTCGAAGAATCGTATTCCACAGATCATGAAACATCCTCAAGAACTAGCTAGTCTTGATATTATTCTAATAAACTGAAACAGAGAACAAAACTACCCATCTAATAAAAATTGCACCACTATTTTCCTCCATAAATTCCAACAATTTCCTGGCAAGATAATCTGGCAACTTATTTTTTGGGTAGTAGTGTAAAAATTTCAAAAAAAAACCAGAAAAATAAGTATAGCAAGATCAGAAATATACTAACAAAATTAAAAAATTGATGATATATATACAGAGGGCCGAGGGGATCAAGTTTACTTGCTTCGTGCTTCCTTCGTGCTGATTGCTATGGATCAAGTTTGGAGTTTGGACTGAGAAGCCGAGAAGGAAATAGAGACGGCAACTCGGCAACGACGGCAACTCGGCAAGAGCAGCCAAGCAAGAAGACTGAAGAGGCGAAGATTGGAGTGAAGAATAGACTGAAGACTAGGTTTAGATGTTTAGTCCTTAATTTCAGTCAAAATTCAGTCAATTTTGTGAAAAATTAAAAAACCACGGTTCACGGTTCGATCCGAGTTTAACGGTTTGAGCGGTTTTTTATGGGTTTGACCGGTTCTAGAACCAAGTCAACACCAGCTATGAACCGGACCGGACACATGGCCAGTTCGCGGTTTGACCGGTCGAGCCGGCCGGCCCGGTCCGGGTTTGAAAACATTGCGATAACTCAGACTATTCAGACAGCAAACATAATATTGGACAGAAATTTGCATGTAAACATCTCCAACCATTCCATTAGACCAAAAGCAAAATATACGCCTGTCAAATTACTATATCAAATTATAACTCAGTTACGAGCAAAAAAAAGGCATACTTCATATTATGTGAACAAGCAAAAAATTTTACGTGGAAATAAGGGCGACTTAAAAGGTGGAAAATGCTGTTAACTTGAGATTGTTTTGAAGTAGATAGCTCTCCATAGCTACTAGAAAATTATCAAAATGGAAAACTAGATGGACATCGCCATTCATGATAATAAGCTGTGCATTGGACATGCCTGTCTCATTTAGGCTCAAATTCATGTTATGCTAAACAGGTATAGAAATAGCTGCACAGGCTAAGCTAACAGGGAGATCTAACTCGACACACTCAACAATGTAAACATATCCAAGCACCACATTTATCTTTACAACTCTATTTGGTTACAGAATATTTGTCCACAAATGCCAGATCGACCTGAATGATAGCAGGTGGTTGAGCATTGAAAGGTTTCGTATAGATCAATTATGACTACAGTTGACATCTGGCTTCCAGCTCTACACACAAAATACAATAAATAGCCATATGAATCCAACATTTTTAGCTCACAAATACTTCAAAACCACAAACAATTATTGACTTGTACCAAATATGAATTTCTCAATTCCCCTTTCTAAACAGGACAGCAGCATAATAAGAGTTGGCAACACCATGCATGGGAAGAAATTTTATGTGATGTATCATGACAGACACAATCGGAAGAAAGTGGCATAAGTTTCAAAAAGTTATTTACTGTAAAATATGTCAAGCTAGAATTAGTAAAGAACTAAGCATCACTAAATGAATTTATGAAGTGGGTGTATCCAATGCGGTAACAAACAAATAAATATTTCCAATAAAATGGACACATAAAACATAGTTGCAGAACATCCACCTATCAAAGATGGTAAAACGCCATGTGTGAAGATTGATAAGATCAAGGAATGGTGGACTTCAGTTGTAACTTCGACAATTTTTTATCATGCTATCCAAGGCCATTAAAGGATTCTAGCAAGAGGTAGGTGGAATTTGGACAGGTATTACAAAAGTGTGATTGCATCTAAATTGGTACCAAAAGAGCAACAAGGGTGGACATTGACAAGGAGAACCACTTTAAATTTGCCAATTGTGCGGAAGCAATCTTGGTATTGCATTTTGCAGTTAGAGGCTACAAAGTCCACAAAAGTTTTGGCAACTCAAAGGACTATAACAAAGTTCAACAAAAAGGAGACAAAAAGACAGGGTTCATACAGAATAGAACTAGAAGCAATCCCAGGTGAAGTGAACTTTGGCACAAATCTAAGGTAGCTACATTCAGGTCACACAGACCACAGGCTTGAAAATGATTTTGTTTGCAAAGGTGGGACACTTTACAAAAACCCAAAAGAGAATTACGAAAATGATGCACTGAATTGTTAAAATAAAAAAAGAAGAAACTTAAGAGTAACTGCAATAGAGCTGGAAGTTCACATAGTTTATAATTCATCCAGCAGGTAACCTACATCATGCAATTCAACAAAACATTCAATGATCCTCTAATATAATCCTCAACAAGAATTTCCAGAAAACAAATTTAGAGTGGCTTCAATGATTGTGTGATTGTGCGTCTTTGTGTGCATAAGAGAGAGAGAGAGAGAGACCTCGGTTAGAGAGCTAACTAAACAGTAAACTGATAGGTGAAGACCGGAACAAAATTCCTCCACTGAGGTTTACTTCGGCTGTTTCAGACAATGGAAAATCAATTTTTTTGTGCCATACTTCTATTTTTCTAGTGGGAAATTGTATGGAAATTACAACCAGCAGTGTTGCGATACTGCAAGAGTTTCTCTCAACCACCAGTCCCCTGGGGCTGGGAAAAAAAATTATTCTATACCAAAATCTGGGAGGAAATCTATTAGGAGGATAGAAAGAAGTACAAAGATTATCCAGAATTTGCAATGCCCCTTTAGGAACATCACACAACAGTTCTATACCCATTCAAGTAAAATTTAATAATTCTTAGTGCATGGTAGATGATAGTCATTAAATTGAAGTTTAAGAAGTTCTATGTCATGATGAAGACTATTACTTGTAAATACTACATTTGACTGGCTAGTACTGGTGTCAGCTGCATGCCATATTAAACAAAATTCTTCAGTGTTGCCAAAATGTCTAGCAATGAGTTCACCCATTAACCAGTACAATCCAGTAAAAAAGCCTCCCAACACCGCAGCACAAATGGAGCAACCAAAAATTGCAAAAAGGAATATTCACAGGAACACAATGAAAATGGACTTAGTAACTTTAATACCTGAATGTTCCAAATTTTGTCAAGAAACTGCAGGAAGCGACTTGGGATCAAGTTCAAAAGATCCCTCTGGTACACCTTTGCTCTCTTGGCTGCTCATCCTAAAAGAACGTATTTTGTGGGAAAACCTAAAGAGCTCGTCATCATCTATCAAAAAAGTATCCTTCTTATTGTGGTTTCTTCTGTGATATAAACTAGCATATCCTTCCAATTTATCCAAGGAAGCAACTCTAGTGTCAAAAGGATTTCTCTGGACAATCTCAACTATCTCATACTGGCAAGATAAATGATTTTCAGGATTAGAAGCACAGCAACTAAGGTTGCAATCCTTATAGAGGGCCCACATCTCTCCCTTTTGAGGATGTATTAAGTAAGGACTACCAAGATTGCAAGAAGCAAAATTATCTTTGTAGCAAACTTGATGCAAAAAGTTACAACGAGATAATGACAGGGCCTCTTGTTTGCCACATATAAATTCACCACAACCAACTGGTAAGCCCGCATCTATCCACTCCTTCCAACCCTGCTTTATGGCAGGTAACTTCACACTTTTGGTGTTCTTCCTATACGACATTGCACCTGGATAATGTGCCACAGGCTGGAGCCATGCAATGCGAACAATAGGATCACGCACCTTCAAGACCCAGCATATGATTTTTGTATCTTATCATTACTACTGTGATAAGAACAAGCCCAAATTTGACCAACATGAAACCTGCTTAACGTGTATGTTCTTCTGAAGTTATTAAACAATTTGTTCGAATGATAAATAGGACTTGAGCCTTCAAAACCTGAATTTGAATTGGCCAAGCCTAAACCTGCCTTACCAAGATCATGTGCTGAACCTGAATAACCTGAATCAGACTCTGACACTGAAGGGGAATCATTTAGATCACATCCCAAACCTGAATGACCAGAATCACCAGAATCTGATCCAACCAGATCAATGACTGGATGTTGTTCAGAGTCATTCTCATATGCATCCTTGTCTCCACTTTTCCTTCTTTTCTTTGCCCTTCCCCAGGTTGGAATTGGATTTATTGAATCAGGTTTTCTAGAACAACTTTCCTTGCCTTTTTGAGCAGAATCAAGCTCTCTTTGTTTCAAGTCAAGCACCTTCTGTAATCCAAAACCTTTTCTCTAGCCTCCAGCTGACTTTCTCTAGCTTCAAGCATCCCCTGTTTTGAACCCAAAACCTTTTCCCTCAGCTCAATCTCCTTCTCTAAACTCTTCAACTTTTCCTCTTTCTTATCAAGTTCATTTTCTCTACTCTCAATCTGTTTCTCAACCCACTCGAGCTCTCTCCAACGATCTGCTACCTGCCTCTCTTTTAAACATAATTCTCTAAAACCCTCATCAACAGAACTTCTAATATCCCCAATATGTTTCCCCTCGAACTCTATCCTCTCAAAAAGAGCTCCTATCAACTTCTCTTGCTCACTCAATTTCTCTTGCCTAAGTCTAGTATCATCTCTAATTAAACTCAATTCATTCTTTTTCACCTCCAATTCTTTCCGCCCTTGTTCCAAAATCAAACGACACTCTCTCTCCTTCTCCTCAATTTCCTTCGCCCGAGCTTCAATGGCCTCTAGCATCACAGCAAGTTCTCAAGAACTTTCAGAAAGAGATCCTTGTACTCCATTCAGATGATTTTCTCTAGCTTCAAATCCAGTCAAAGCCTCTCGGAAACATTTCCGTATCAAGTCCAAATCTTGCTCAAATTTCCCAGATATCTCCTCCAAAACACCCATAATATATCAATGCCAAAAAAAAAGCTAAGAAAATAAAGCTTTATCTCCAGAAATCAAGTACTTGTGGTAGTAATCCAGCAGCAATTGGAGGAATTTGGAGCTCGGCGTCTATGCCGAGTTTTAGTGAGCTGTGCTAGGGCTGAAATGGCAAAGAGGTAGGGTTCCACGGTGGAGGCCTTGGCCGCCGCATTGCCTATTTCCGACCAGTCAATAACAATTGGAAGTGATTCAGTGAGCGTTTTATTGAAAGTATCGTATTCCCTCCTTTCATTTAAACTCTGATATTTTTTATTTTGGAATGTACTAAAATATTTATCAAATTAGAAAAGTTAAAACATTTTTTATCTCTTTTTTCAATCTTTTTTTAATTATATACATGTTATCATTCAAATTTAAAATTTAAATTTATGGGAATAAAATTAAGAATATAAGCATAAACATCACAATTAAATCACAATTAAAATTGAAAAAATAAGCAAAAACATCACAATTAAATTACTATTTTTAAAAAATTGGATTCGACTAAATAATTGGGATTGAAGAAGTATATATTTTTCCTTTTTTGGCGGGGAATACACCTCCTAATTAAAACGACATAGCTAAATTAATAAAATGCACTTGGAACTTGCAAACTTTCTCACCACAAAAAAATATATAAAAAAAAAGAATAAAAATGTAGAGAAAAGTCATTTTTTTTCTTGAAAAGAGATTACAATATCTATACAATATATTTTTTGACATCTCTTATATTTTTAATTTTACCCTTACAAAAAAATAATTTTTACCTTAATTGCTTAATCATGTTTTGTCAATATAACTATTCATAACCACCCGTATTGTAAACCAAAATTCTTTCATAAGAATTTTATATAAATTTTTTTATATGTAACAAACAAATTTATACAAAATTGATTCATTTTAATTGTTCCCTAATTGCACACGCATTGGGTATTCATTTGATTCAATTCAACTCGATGAATCTTGAACTTTTATATCGTGTTAAATTCTAGATAGCACAAGGTTAGAGATACGGTAAAATTAAGTACGCACATATATAGTCTTATTGTCACGGTAAATAATCAAGTAAATAGGGACTTATATAAACCAACATGCTTTAAAATGTTTTAGCTTGCTAGGTGAGGTGATGTTTGCTCAATAAGGGGAAAAAAAAAAAAACTTTGTAAGAGATATGAGTCATAATGCAAATGGTACATTTACTTGAAGCATTTACCAAACACATATTTATTACTCAAAAGACTATATGCAAACTGCCAATGAATCCTTGGTCTAATAAATAACAACCATGCTCTTTAGATAAATACCATTTCTGAGAATTGTGAAAGAATAGTTGAGACAGAGAAGAAATGAGCGAAATTCGAAAGAGCCACTGTCCAAAACGATATTATTGCATTCAGTGCCCAGATGGGATCCAAGGGAATCAGGTCCAAACTTCAGATGAGGACAATCACACACTGAATGCAGAAAACACAACAAAGAAACTACGAGTTTCTTGAAAAACATATTAATGTTCTGCTAGGTTTACCCTTCTTCATCTCATCTTTGAATATATCAAGTTGCTATACATCTTTCTCTCAATGGGTCTCTTCTTGTTCCTCAATTTTTGGAGAATGCGGTGTTATATTGTTGTAAGTTCTCCGTTCCAGCCATTCCGTGAAAGTAGACGACAAGTTTTAAATCTTAATTCGGGTACTGCTAGAGTTTATTGTAAAGAGATTCGGCGTTCTTGATCCTGCTTCACCTGAATTGTTTTTTGAATTCTTCTGGGATCTGCTAGAGTTCAACTTAATTGTTGTGCCAATGCTCATGTCTTTCTCCTATTTATGCATCCAATTCATGTACTTCTGTGCCTTTCTTGAACGTTTTCTTGAACATTGGTACTTTCTGATTAACAAATTGTAACTTGTGGTTTCATATTCCGGAACAAACCGAACCTGTTAAATGAATGCTTGTTAGCTTGCTGTTTTTTTTTTTTTGGTGAAAACGGCGTAATATAAATAAAAGCAATCAAAAGTTCCCCTGGCTATTACAGAACTGTCCTAATGCTACGGGGATAACAGATGCCCCTGGTGTCCTCATCAAAAGCAAAAAGGAGTTCTCGAGGACATGATTCAAAAATCATAAAATTTTGATCCAGCTTGCTGCCCAATTTCGCTAAGACATCTGCACATCTGTTGGCCTCACGGTAGACATGCCTGAGTTTAACATGCTGGAGCTGCGAAAGCAGGCATCTGCAGTCCATGATAATTGGATGGAAAAGATGATCAGGATTCACAGTAGAATTAAGGAGAGAAATCATATCAGCACAATCAACTTCAACTTCTAAGCAGGGGATTTTTAGCGCAATAGCCAGTTGGAGTCCATCTCTAACTCCCCATAGTTCAGCTAGGATGTTAGACGCGATGCCTAAGTTTCTGCTGTAACCCTTAATCCAACAGCCAGAGGAGTCACGAAAGATCCCCCCAGCACCTGCAATCCCGGGATTATTAAGGGCAGAGCCGTCAGAGTTGAGTTTAATCCATCCACAAGGTGGAGGAATCCATCTTACCAGCACTTGGGATTTCTTATAGGGAATGGATTGAGATTGTGGGCCTAGAGTCGTGAATTCGACAGCCAGGTCTATACACCACTTCACTGGATTTGAGACTAATTTGTGAGCTTGCTGTAATGGTCTTGGTGAATCTCCAAAACTAGAGCCCCTGGTGAGTCTATTAATTTTCATGAGGACCCTTCTTCTCTTTGTGTAGACTTGAAAACCAAAGTACCCTCAGCACCTAACTCATTCATGTTAGGATAATTCAAATCCAGCCTGCTTGGTAGGGTAATCACCAATTTTAAGCATAATGTGTTATGCCATTGACCTGGTAATTGGATAATGAAATCGTAAGGGAAGAAATCAGAAATCCAAAATTTAACCAGTACTATAATTTAGGACCTTTATACACAATATTTCTCTACATTAATGTATGTAACCCTTAGACTTAACTAGGGACGCATATAACACGTATCATTTTACATCAAAAGCTCATAATATAAAGCTCAAAATAAAACACAAAATGTTGAGACCCTCCATGAAGCTTGCCAGTCGGTAAAACGGCCACTCTGGACATACTGGGACACAAATTGAGCAAGGAAAATGCGAGTTCCTTGAGCTCCTGAAGACATTTTTTTTTTCATTACCAGCAGATGTACTGGAACAATCCATACAGCTGATGTACTGAAATTGGCTGACATTTGCATCTAGATATCTCCATCCTTACTACTGGATCAAAAGCAAACATAAATGTCTTTTAAATTGCATCACTTAATAACTTGTTTACAAGCAAAGAAGTGCGGTAATTCATATCAACTGAACATGCAAACCATTCATCTAGAAATTTCGACCTTAAAAGATTGAAGATGCTGATAAATCAATTGTTCGAGTTAGAAGTTTTGTTTGGCTATCATAAAATTAGAAAAACAGAAAACTTGATAGCATCGCCATTTACAGTGACAGCAGTAGTCATGGACATGCTCGTCTCATTTAGGCTCAACCTAATTTAATGCAGATGCGGAAGACCTTGCAACTTCATGTTTGCTAAACAGGATTTGGAATAGCAGCAAGGTTAGCTGACAGGAAGATCTAATCTGAAAACTCAATAGAACAAATCCCGGCACCATTATTATCTGTATATTTGTATTAGGGTCCAGAAAATTGTCCACACATGCCCGCTCTTGAGATGAAAGGGTATGAGGTGCTTGATCATTGAAAAGTTCAGATCAACTATGACTGCAATTGACATTTCGCTTCCAGTAGTACATATGAAGTACTTTAAATATCCATATAAAACCATCATTCTTAGCCCAGAAATACTTCAGAACTGCAGAACACCATAGCAAGAGTTGGAAGCACCATGTACGGTGAGTACATATGTATCATGACAGGCAATCAACAGCGAGTTGCAAATGTTCCAAAAGCTATTCTCCGCAAAATCATTTCAAGCTAGAAGTAGTGATCGGTATACAGTAAACGATTTACGTAATGGCTGTATCCAATGTATCAACGAACTAATATATTCAGTAATTGCAATGAAATGGACACATAAAGCATACTTGAACAACTTCCACCTATTAATAAAGACATCGCTTGTGAAGATTGATTAGATTAAGGAATGAACCTCATGCTAAGCAAGGCCATTAAAGAATTCTAGCAGAAGCTACGTGAAACTTGACGGGTCCTAGACGACTATGTTTGGACCTATTAGTACTAAAAGAGCATACTTTCCATTTTGGCACAACTTAAATTATGTAAAACAGTTGAGTTCACATCATTGATTGGATGAAGAAGTAAAGATTGACAATTGAGAATTCACATCAATCTCTGAAATGCATTGATTGGATGAAGAAGTACAGAGAAACTTTGGGATGGTATTTCCTTCATATCTAAACAGAACCACGCGTGGAGCATCAATTTGCACCTCTTCCAATTTAACGTTCTATCCCAAATCCATTCCTTTAGGTAAATGACTTGAAATTTTGAGTATTTTCAAACCTGGGTAAGACTGGATTTTCAACTCTTTAAGGTGTGCGAAGTTGGTGCAAAGTTAGAGAAGAACTCATTAGTTATGGCAACATCATCCAACCACAAACTCTTTAGCTCCCAGGATGCATATAGTTGAAGCCCGAAACTATACTCTTCCATTAGATAATGTATTTCTGTAGGCAAAGAATTGAAGGCTTGGCGGTTGGATTTCAACATTTCCGCTGATTGGCAAGCCAACAGTAAATTTTTGAAGCTTCTGAAGCTTGACCTTGACAATATTTAGGCCAAAGCTAATTTCCAACTTTTCAATCAAGTGGCAACTTGAAATTATTTTCTGAAATGAGAATCATTTAAGTACACACCACAGACACAATCGTCGAAGATTGTGACATTTTAGATTCAATTGGCAATTGTGAACAGCTAAGTCAAGAAGCGATTTGGCTTCAAAAACTTTCCAAGACAGTTTGTGATTATAGACATAAATGCCAAGTTTTCTAACACCATTTTCTATAGCAATTTGCAGCCATCTCTTAATAAGAGAAGCCGAACTGAAGAGATGGTGAAGGTTCAACTCTAAAGAATGTATACCTATCTTCTCCTCGTTGTATCATAGAAAGATGGAGTTAATGCAAATCTGCGTGCCTTTTTTTAACCCTCGGTACCCTTTCTAAAATTGGGCTCAGTATCATTGGGAGATTGGTACAATTGTGCGGTTGTCGTACATTTCACATGATTTGATATATAATTACATTTATATTTTGTACACCTAAATTTTGTTTTTGTACACCAACTCAATAAATTAATATAATCACCATTGTAAACGTACAATACCTTCTAAAAGAAGTACAATAATGACACCAATTGTATAGCAGGCCCAACTACACTAGCTTCCAGCCTGGCAACCACAAGTAGGAATTAGGAATTAAGCGTATACATAGTACATTTTGAAGATTAAAGTTCACACAAAATCACACATTTGAGACTTGGAGGCGAAATAAAATATGGCCTATCATGTACATAGTCTTGGCTCTTGACGTTAGAATTGTGCTACCTTAGGTAATTTTATACCCTATGAAAAGTTCAACAATTAGTCAATTAGGTCAAGGAGCATAATATCTATATGTTCTGTCTCAACTCTCATGTCTATCATTAAGCTGCACAGTGGTTTTTTCTAGAAATCAGCTGGCTTACTGGAAATAATTCTTCATAGTTATTGATTCATTCAAGAATATCTGTAACATGAGGTGATGAGTGTTTTTTGACAAGCATTTAATGGTTCAACACTCTCATTTTTTTCTTTATTTACTTTATTAGCGAATTGTAAGGATTATCTTCACATATTTGTCACTAGAAGTCTAGAAGAAGCATTAAGCAGCTTGTATGGTAGGAGCAGCAAACTGTTTTCTTTCTTTTTTTTTTTTTTCATTGTTTGAGTCTCCAATTAAGCACAAACATACTAACGCTTAGGTTCCATACACAATTGCATTTGGACAACATAATATCAACTACACATCATCTCGACTTAATTTATAACCTTTATCTAACAATATACAAGAATGTCGAATCTTCACATAGATCGTTGTCAACCATCTTATAGCCACTGCACAACAGGGACACACTTCAGCTAAGAAAGTTAGATCAAGTGGAAAAGAATGCATCAAATAGCCATTGTCATTTAAATAACCGTAAATTACACGTTATTCCCATTTATCTTTATATAAAGCGAAAAATAGATGAAAATCAACTCTTGTAATGACTTTAATGAAATACTCATTATACCATTATATATAGATTTTTACACTTAGTTCTTTTGGTTGTACATCCTATTATTTGGTATTTACACTTTATTCATATGTTTGTAACTTATATTTTGTACATTTAATTGTACACTTTTTTATTTATTACTTATATTTTTGTTTAAATGTTTAACATCTTGCGACTTTGATGCTTGCACTTTTCCTTTGGTTGTATAACTTAGCTTTTGGTACTTACAATCTGTTTATTTGATTGTATAGAATGTAATCACTACTCACACTCATCTTATTCCGTTGTATATAGTTGCGATTAGTGAAGGTGAACCATTTTTCACTTTTCATGAAACTATCTGAGGTTATCTAGTCATTTTCATAAGAAAAATATATATTACACTACTTGCTACCGTAAGTTTACAAATTTGTTATTTGAATATTATATATCCACATACACTAAATAAATTTTTTATCCATTAAAAGAATATACATTAAACATACAATAAACAATGAATGAATGTGTAATTGATAAACAACTTGTATATTCCTATGGTTAGAAATTAAACATTCTAGTAATTGTGCTTTAAACCAACATATTGATTATTCTACACATAATGGATCATGCAAATTGAAACCACACTACTATATCTTATCGAACTACTAACAATAACTTGAATGCGTTTATTCAGAGGTAAATGAAATCATTTATAGAAAAATTCATTGCCCTTTACTTCTAATAGAATATAAATTAAAACCATGGCCTATTTCTCATTTAGGCATTTTGTACCTTAGCCTTTTGTAATTTAGTCATATTTAGGAAATTATGAAACATGAAAATTAGAAAAATAATGTTATAAATTTAAAGGTGGTGAACTTTTTCAAATATTAGATACGAATCTATATATGCCACATTTGGAAAATCTATGTTAAAAAATTAAAATCAAATTAAGGGATGCAATCTATCAAAATATTAGGGGGTCCAATCTGTGCCTATATGTTGTCATAATATCTATATTATTTTTCTTTTCCTTTTTTGCTAATAATAATATGAAAGTTTAATTTTCTTTAAATTCATTTTCTTTAGTTTTTTATTTTAAATTCATCATTAATTTTTTTTACAATCAATTTTATAACAATAAGTATAATGGGAAGAAATTAGAACTGAAATAGATGGTTCAAAAACTTTGGACATGCGAATCTTAATTAAAGAGGTAGAAAGGGGTGAATTTTGACAGCACTTAAGGTTGCTGCATCGTGGCCAAAGTGATTGAGAATTTGAATGTGCAAAATTAGCTACTTAATTGGTTTCCAGAATTTGTGTTAGAAAGCAAAAACCTTGGTGTCTAGAAACTTTTTCTTTTTACGCCTTGGTGTCCAGAAACTTGAACACACTAATTTCCATAAAAAGACAAGAATAAAACTGAATTCTGTAATTTTTTATACATGAATCTTAAAAATTCCAATGAAGTCTTGCTAGCACTGCTTTGGAATCAAGCTTGATATAATTTTTTGGATTCACACTTTTAGGCTCATATTTACAATTCACAAATATATTGGGATTTCAGGCATATTTCAAGCTTGGCCCAAACACACAATTAACACATAATTATTTCTTTGATATTATTATTCTAAAACTATGCATAAATTATAAGTTGAATATATTATAATATATAATTATGAAGTTATACACAAGATCATATGTATATAGTAATTATTTGATCCGACTTTAATTAGAACAAGCTTGTTGAAATCCAGCCGTGGCTGACGACAAAATCGTGCTTTATATTCAAGCTCAAACTCTGTCTGAGACAAAAATACATGAAGTTTGGCCCCAGAATTTTCAGGCTGAGTGGGTCAAGCTTGAGCCCAATGATCCCATTTACAATCGCGTAGCCCATTGGCTCAAAATACTAAAATTTCCTAAGATCTAAACTAATATTTGTATTGATATTGTTGGTAACGCGAACTTGTTGGAGTGGATTATGTCTCAGCACTGTCCAAATTATTGTTTATGCATTGGTAGGGATGCTTTCGCACAAAAAGCACATGTGCACTGTGCACATTGACCGCGACCACGCATGGGTCGCATCAATCATTAAAATTTATCCAAACGACTAGTATTCATTCTTTACCGATCCAATTTATCTCGACCTTCTCAATAATTTGTACCACTATAGATAGGATAGTTATGTAGTACGTTGAGAGTGGTCTTTATCACAAAAATGTTTGACAAAATCACTTGTAAAAACAGGCAATTGTCACATCACTTGAAGTGCGAGTTTCGTTGTGGGTCACTACCTGAGAAGACTTGGTCCATGTTTATTTGTGTTTGAAGTCCTTTTCTTTTTGGGTTGTACCTAACAAATTCTTATTAAACTATAACTTATATTTTAAAGTTGTAACAAATGCCTAGTTATATTACATACCTTAGGGTTAAAAACTGACAAATTACAAACATAGCTTTGTTTGTCAGATTGATAGAAATTTAGGAGAATTACAAATAAAAAATGTAAAGTTACTGATATTTGTATGGGACATATAGAAGACCAAATTATTATTGTAATTTTACTAATATTTGTATGGTTCATAGAATAACATAAAATTGGATTTGTAATAACTAACCAAACCATATTTGTCAACCACATTCCAAATAAATAAAAGTGTCCTATGAATTGGTTTCTGTGAATAACGATGTCAATAAGGGGATATATTAAAATCCTTGAGTGACAAATACTAGTTTGTATATATTAAAATCCTTGACCCTTGAGTTTGCATATATAAAAATCCTTGATTTAATTTATAATGTTTATGAAGGTTATAAATATTAAAAATGGTAAGTTAACCCTATTACGAAGAAACTGCAAAATCAGGGAGACTTTTGTCATTATAATAGCAATTCTACTTTTCCTAATTCCCAACCAAACACATTATAGCATTTTTTTTAAATATATGTTATCTAACTCAAAACCAACCAAATACTAAATAATTTGGATTAATAATTCGGAATATCTCCCCCAAGAAATTGAAAATAGTATTTTTGGACTAATTTGCCCTTGTGAGAGGTACATATGCATATAACGTGTACTATACATATACATTTATTTATTTTTTACTATTTTACACGTATCGACATCATTGTAGTGCAACCATATTGCCCTTGAACTAAACTACCCTTACTAAACTTATTTTGTCAACCACATTCCAAATAAATAAAAAATCCTATCAAATTCAGTACGTACTGAATTCATACCCGAATTTGAATTGAATTTGATAATTTGAAATTGGGTATTTGATAATTTGGTACAAAAGCAGTTTTTACCAAATTGACTGAAATCTAATATGGTACAAAATAGGTAATGAGATTATGAATTTGGTAATAACCGTTTTCGAATTCAAATTCGATAAGATGAAATGGGTGTCGTATTCACACATTCGAATATCGAATTGGTTTATAAAATCATATAATATATAGGTAAATACTATTTAGCATTGGTATATACTACAAATATATTATTATATTATTAATATGGTAAATTCTATTAATAATAGTGAGTACATGGTATTATCATGTACTTATGATGATAAAATATATAAGGATGTATGATATACCATTTTAGTATTTGTTAATTATTATATGATTATAATAATACAAATATACAACAATACATAATATAACTATAATACCTATCATTTTATACATGACTAGAATTAGATAGTAATTAAAAAGTATAGGTTTAATACTAAATATTAAACAATAAACATAATTAGTAATTGAGATTTAGATATTGACAGTTTGGTACATCATTCATGTTTGAATTATTGAATATTTGAATGCATAACTTGTAACTTGCAAGTATCGATGTGCTCTAATATTATATTACATATTTAACATGAAAATTCTTATTCTCTATTCAGTAATCTTAAGGCTTTAAGCATAGAGAACAAATAAACTAAGCAGCAAGGTTTTCAAAATCGGGATCCTACCTAGGATCGTTTTTTGGTTTGCAAGATCGGATCGTAGGATCGGATCATAGAATCGGTAGATCCTACAAAACTGTAATAAATTGTTATATTTATAATTTTTAAGTTTGCAATTCATAAATATAGTAACAAATAATGTAATTCATGTGCAATCAATATAATTATATTGTTAATTAAGGTTAATTCATTTCTAAAGGTTCTAAACCATATTAATTTATTACAATAAAGACACAAAACACTAGCTTCATGTGATAACCTATAACAAAGATCATTTATTCACTTTAGTGAATTATATGAGTCAAATTTAAAGATTCATCAAAATTTCTAGGTTTAGAATTGGGCTTAATTATTTACATGGATTTAAAACACTCTGAATATAGTTTACAACGCAACAAACGACACTTAATTTCGAGTTTTCTATACAAAGATATAGTCAAAATACTAAAATTGTTATTTAATTTATTGAAAATAGTAGGATCGTATCAGGATCGTAAGTTGGATCGTTAGTCTTAATCCGGATCGTAGGATCGTACGATCCTACGATCCGGATCGCGATCCTAACAACTATGCTAAGCAGTTTAAGTGATGCATATGAATTGCACATCAACATATTAGTGCGAGTGATTTCACTATTAAAAGCAATTAAGTCACTATTGTAATTTGTAACTAATATTACTTATTATTAATCATTGTAAACTATAAACTTGAAACTTATCACTAATTATTGTACAGTCTAAGGTGTATTGTAGTTTAAATTAATCACTTTTTACTTGTTCCTTAAATCATTGATTAAGGATTCAAGATATAACTAGCTATACGTGATCAAATGAATACCAATTAAACTACAAAATGATTAAAACATGAGTACTGTGTTAAATTATAAATTAAGTTGGGGATCAAATCAGCAATAAATTTTTAAATAACTGAGGAGCATAATGAATGTATAATAATTTAGAGCCCCAATTCGACAGTGAAATGAATTTAGGTATCTCCAATTCAAAATTGAGAGCGATATATATTTCAATTGAGTCCAATAACAGAATTTACCGAATTCATATATTGAAGAATTACCGCATTTGCACAATTTGCTGACCCCTATGAATAACGTCGTCAATAAGGGGATGTATTAAAACCGTTGAGTAACAATTACTAATTTGCATATATTAAAATCCTTGATTTAATTTATAATGTTAACGAAGGTTATAAATATTAAAAATGGTAAGTTAAGCTTATTAATTAGGAATGCAGGTTATAAATATTAAAAAAAGGTAAATTAACCTTATTAGGAAGAAATTGCAAAATAAGAGGTTCTTTGATCATTATAATAGCAATCCTATCATACTCGAATTCCCAACCAAACACAATTATAGCATTTTTTTTGGGATATATCCTATCTACTCCTAATCCAACCAAATATTAGATAACCTGCAATATACAATTCCGAGTATCCCCCATTGTTTTACTAACTCCATTTTGATTTTGACTATTGCATAGTATCAATTTCGGCCCACTAATTATATTTCTAATGACAATGGTAAGTACGATTTGTCTATTTGATTTTTAGGTATCTAATTTTGCTTGTATTCCAATTTAAATTTGAATAACAAAGCCATACTAAAATGGGTTATTATCAAATCAAGTGCTTACATTGATTTTTAGGTATCTAATTTTGCTTGTATTCCAATTTAAATTTGAATAACAAAGCCATACTAAAATGGGTTATTATCAAATCAAGTGCTTACACCACTTAAGAGAACAAATAAAATGCAAGTTGCCGGACTTGATCACTTAACAAATACCAAATGGACACTATAATGCCCGTAAGATAAACCAATACCCATGGCCTATACAAAATGTAAACATGCAATAAATGATAAAACATCACCACCGAGGGCCTTAACTGCAAGCATTAGTCATTCATTGAAGAATGGGAGCCAGCAAATTGCACGTCTCGAGGCTTTTGCCATCAAATTTTGCTTTCCTCTGTCGAAGTGCAATAACTAGTTCATGCTTTAGTACCAAATGGGTTATTATCCATTGGGTCGAACACATATGAGTAATTATCCATGCTTCAATTAACCTTACCCACGGGTAAGTATATGCATTTAAATTGCTGCCAATTTCAACATCAAATCGGGGTCAACTTTTTCCAATTCAAACAGGGTGTTAGTGATGGAGACAAATCAACGCGAATAAACAATATAGGCAACCTGTACAAACCCTTCTCATTTTCAGTAATTTCTTATGTGTCATCTTCTCATTGGTTAATCTTAACTTTACCACAAAAATATTAGAAACTTCTTCACCATTTTGTAGAACTTCCCACTATAGATATGATGAAACTACTAGCATAGCTTCCAAATCCAATCACCCCAATAAAATGATCAGACCTGACAATTGGATGGGTTGACCGATTTTTGGACGGGTTGGTGTTGGATTTTTGTTTAAGTGAGTTATACTCGTTCAATTATAGATTGGATTGATGTTGAGTTGGGTCATATTAAATTGACTCAAATATGACCCATTATATTATTTCATGCATTTTGATAAATACGCCTCACACACATTTACATATGCACAATAATTTTTTCATACATGTAAACACATTTTTTGACATACATAAATTTTGTTTTTATTTTTTAGTTTTTTATATGAATTCCACTCTTGTGGGGTACATCTTTGCGGCTGGTCCTTTGCTAGTAAGCAGTCTATGGATACATATTGAACATTAATGCAAAAACTGAGTGCTATTGAATATACGGCCTTAAATTATGTTTGCGTCAAAGTTATAGGCTCCTAAGACGATACATTTTATTTTAGTTTTTAATACCAAAAGTAATTTTGGAGTGATTTTAAATAATTTTTTAGTATCACTTTAGCTAATTGCTACTCACTATACATTCGTTAAGAGGACTTAAGTGTTATTTTTTTTGGGAAGAGTGGAACTAATTTATAAAGGATCTATTTAACGGGTGCCTAATCGTTAAAATATATTTTGGGTGTTAAATTTTTGGAAAGGTAAAATTAATTAGCGAAAGTGTATAAATACAATGAAGGGTAGTAATTATTGGTGTGTATATATACATGGTAGGTTGGATGGAATTTAGGTGTGTTAATGAGCGTGCATTTGAAAAATTTATCATGATGGCTAAATGCAGGGATACAATGATTATGATTGTGTGTATTTCACATGGTAAGTTACGTGTAATTTAGATATGCTAACAATTCCTCTAGACACTTGTTAAAAAAATCCTTTGAATGTAGTTTTTTTTGGGATAATTGCAGAAATCTACCCTGAGGTTTCTGACATTTGCACTAACCTCCCCTGTGATTTGAAAAATTATACTGACCTCCCCTGAGGTTACTAATCCTTTGCAAATTTAGTCCAAATGATTAAAATATTGTTTTAAGGAGTGAAATTAGAATTTTGTACCAGATTTGCCCTTTGTGCTACATGTCCAATGAATGACAAAGTATTATAAATCAATTAACAATTAATAAACTTTAATGAGTATAATTTATGGGCAAACACGCATTACTCATTTAAAGTTCCGGCTCTTTACGGGTATTTTACTTTCAAACATTTAATTTATGATAAATATATCAATATTTGCAAGTGAAATTCAAAAAGTGTTACAGTAATATTCTTGCAAAAAGGAAATCGGTAGGTTATTTATTTAATATAAATTAAATATTTTTTTAAAAAAGAAATGGCCCATAAAGTATTAATTCTTTATGACTTTCATCCATTACATAAGTAAAGTATTCGCTCTGTATGTGCATTTTATTCTGAATTATTTAATTTATGTTAAATACATAAATGTTTGTAACTAAAATTGAAAAAGTGTTATATTAATATTTTTACAGAAGAGAGATTGATAGGTTTAATATTTAACAAAAATTAAATATTTGAAAGTAAATACAAATATGTATTTGAGCGTAAATATTTGTATTAAATTAAATGTTTGAAAGTAAAATACCCGTAAAGAGCCGGTACTTTAAATAGTTACCGGCTCTTTATGAGCAAACACGTATTATTCATTTAAAGTGCCGGCTCTTTACGGATATTTTACTTTCAAACATTTAATTTATGATAAATATATCAATATTTGTAAGTAAAATTTAAAAAGTGTTACAGTAATATTCTTGCAAAAAGGAAATCGGTAGGTTATTTATTTAATATAAATTAAATATTTTTTTAAAAAAGAAATAATTCATAAAGTATTAATTCTTTATGGATTTCATCCATTACATGAGTAAAGTATTGGCTTTTTATGGGTATTTTATTCTGAATCATTTAATTTATGTTAAATACATAAATGTTTGTAACTAAAATTAAAAAAGTGTTATATTAATATTTTTACGGAAGAGAGATTGGTAGTTTTTGTATTTAACAAAAATTAAATATTTGAAAGTAAATACAAATCTGTATTTGAGCGTAAATATTTGTATTAAATTAAATGTTTGAAAGTAAAATACTTGTAAAGAGCCGGTACTTTAAATAGGTAATGCTTATTTGCCTATAAACTATACTCCTTAAAGTTCATTAATTGTTAATTGATTTGTAGTATTTTGTCATTCATTGGACATGTAGTACAAAGGACAAATTTGGTATAAAATTATAATTTCACTCCCTAAAACAATATTTTAATCGTTTGGACTGAATTTGCAAAGGATTAGTAACCTCAGGGGAGGTTAGTGCAATTTTTCAAACCACAGGGGAGATCAGTGCAAATGTCAGAAACCTCAGGGGAGGTTTCTGCAATTATCCCTTTTTTTTATCTATTGAAAAATTTTTAAAGCACATGCATATGTTTGTATCTCTATCCAAAACTTGGCCATCCAAATAGATATTCTTAAAAGTAGTTCTTGTTGGTATGTTAAGCCTAACTTATATGTTAAAAAAATCTCCATATCAAATTTCACAGTTTTTTTTTTGGTCAAATCAAGTTTTAGTAAGCTTTCTTATTTACTACTTCAATTTGGAATTCAATCAAGGTAAAATTCGTTGTATTAATTAGTTGTTCAATATTTACCAAATCTTGTGAATTATAATTAAGATGCTTTTTTTATTGTATTTAATTTGAAAAAGTGAAATGTTAGAGTCTTTGTTCTAATTGTCTAATGACACCATCCTGTAGTCTCTCCTGCCATATATATTAGTGGAGCGTATTAAATTTATCTCTTAATTCTAACAAGCTTAGATTTTACCAGTCACAGCAATTCTTAGGAGCATGAACATGAAGGGTTTGTAACAAGATGACACAGTCAGATGGTTTTGAAGGCATACCAGAATTGCCAGAACCTATTATACATCACATGCCATCTATCCTCACCACCAAAGAAGCAGTAAAAATAGTTTCATTGTCTGAGGCATGGTTGAGTGCATGGCAAACTCGCCCCAGTCTGCAGTTTATCGATCACTACCTTTTGAGTTCTGAGTGGGACTATAACAATGATTTCCCAACTTCTGAAGGACTACTAAAACTTGTAGATTACACGACTTTCACCCACTCCATCTTTCAAATGTACTGCGAGTACAAGAAAGATACAAGTATTTTGGTGCTTAAGCTTAACAACCTCTTAGCTTTGGCTTCTCCTGTTGATAGCTGGCTGCAAATTGCATTCGAAAACAGTGTTACAAGGCTTGGCATTTGTATCTATTTTTATGCTTTACCTCAAGTGGTTTTGGAATCCAGATGGCTCGTAGACTTATTTGTCCAAAATTGCGTGTTAAATCTGCATACAGTTGAGAAGATAAGGTGTAATAGTCTTCGACAATTATGCCTTTTTCAAGTGTATTTAGATGATCTGACATGCGAGAAAATAATTTCAAGCTGTCGCTTAATTGAAAACCTACAAATTAGTTACTGTTTTGGGGTAAAGAATATTAAGGTAACCAAACTTCAAAAACTTAAGACATTTACTGTTGCCTTGCTCGCCAGTAGAAAATTTAAAGTCGAATCACCAAGTCTTGAATTCTTTTACTAAAGGAATGTGATCTCTTTCGACTCAGATAATAAAATAACTTGGCGGCTTCAACTCAATCCATCTCAGAAACTGAAGAATTTGTTCTTGTGCAGTGTTGCCATCTCTCATGAGTTTTTCTTGAACTTTGAACAAAATTTCCCACACCTTGAAGAGTTGAAAATCGACTTTTGCTTGGGGCTGCAAACACTCGAAAGTTCAAGTCACTCAATTAGAAACATACATTTGATTGGGAATCTGGAAGAGGTGCAGCTAGATGCTCCTAGCATGGTTTTGTTGAAATATGACGGGTATACAATCCCCAAGTATTCTTTTATCATATCTCCATGCAATCTTTGGGTTTCAGATATTAATATATTTTACCAGTGAGTCATCTGCAAAATTAACTACTGGACAGGTAGTTAATTTTGATAAGTCAGCCATGTTTTTTGCTAGAAATACTCCCATCATGATTAGAAAGGAGATTAGTGAGGTGTTAGACAACATGAGGGAGGCTCAGAGTGGTAAATATCTAGGCCTCCCTATGACTATTGGGAGAGCTAAAAACCAAGTTTTTGGGTATCTGAAAAATAAAATTCATAGCAAGTTACAAGGTTGGAAACATAAGATGTTTAGTCAAGGGGGTAAAAGGGTACTGATCAAATCTGTTATCGTGGCCATGCCTAATTATATCATGTCGTGTTTCAAACTTCCTAAATGTATGTGTAAGGAGATTAGTGCTAGAATTGCTAGATTCTGTGGGGGGGTGGGGAAAGTGATAATAAAATGCATTGGGTCAGATGGAGTAAGCTTTCAGAAGTCAAAGGGAGGGGGGTTGGGCTTTAGAGACTTGGAAGCTTTCAATTTAGCTTTGCTTGCAAAACAAATTTGGAGGATCATCACTAATCCAAATTTGTTAGTAAGCAAAGTTTTGAAAGCTAAATACATGAAAGAGGAAGACTAGCTGGAACAACAGCCCCCTACCACTGCTTCTTGGTGTTGGAAAAGTATGCACAAGAGGGGAGAACTACTTCAACAAGGCTTATGGAAGAGAGTGGGAGATGGAAGGACAGTGAAGATTTGGCAAGACAAATGGATACCTGGTTCGATCAATGGACGAGCATCAACTGCAAGACCAACAGGATGCCAGCTTGAGTACGTCCATGAATTAATAGAGGAAAGGAAGTGGAGAACAGATCTCTTGCAGCTTTAGTTTAATGAAGAAGAGGTGGAACACATAACCAGTATCCCCTTAGTTTATATGGAAGGAAAGATAGACTGTTCTGGAAACATAGTCAATCTGGAGTATATACAGTGAATACAGGATATGATGTCGAAAAGGGGGAAGGAAACAATGTGAATCAAAGGTTAGCGCAAGGATCAGAAACTAGCTGGGAGATTAGGAAGCATACAGTGTGGAAAAGACTGTGGAGATTAAATGTTAAGATGAAATTGAAACACTTCTTATGGAGGTGTCTACAAAATGCACTGCCTGCTAATGAAACACTCTATAAGAGGATTGGAAAGGGAAGCAATTTATGTAACTGTTGTGGGGAGAACGCTGAAACGATTGAGCACATTTTCTTCTTTTGCCCAACAGCTCAAGTAGTATGGAAGTTAGCTCTAGTGAAGTGGTAGGGGATAGTTGAGCTGCAATGTAACATTTGGAGATGGTGGGATGCTATGATGCAATCTGCTAGGGAGGCGCAAGGTATGGACAGAATCCAGCTCATGATGAACATACTGTGGCAGATCTGGAAAGATCGAAACAAGATGACATTCCAGACTGAGAATGTGGATGCAAAACTGATTGTAGATAAAGCACAACAAGAATGGCTTGAGTATGAAGCTGCAAATGAAACCAACACATGGCCAAATACAACATCAGTAGTGGAAGGACAGCTACAGCAAAAATGGGAACCACCTAAGGAAGAAGAAATAAGGATCAACACAGATGCTACAATCTCAGCTAGGATGGTAAGGACAGTCTTGGGGATAATTGCAAGGAATTGGCGTGGAGAGATTGTGAAAGCCAAAGGCATCGTGGCGAGGAGAAGAGGAGAAGCAGCCACAGAGGAAGCTTTAGCAGTAAGGAGTGTGCTGGAAATGGCCAAAGCTGCAAGATGTACAAGTATAGAGATCCAATCTGACTATAGAAATGTAGTGAGCCTAATCAACACAGGCAATGTGCAGGAATGTAAGCTACAAACAATCCTGGAAGACATTGAGGACCTGAAGAAGAGCTTTGAATGTTGTTTGTTCTTGTTTGTTCCCAGAACTGCTAATGGTTTTAGCCATGCTATGACTCAATTTGCAGTCAAGTCGGTTAGGATTATTGAATGGGAAGGTTCATTCCCATCTTGGCTATCAGAGTTAGCTAGAAAGGATATGGGGGTAGTTAGCCTTTTTTTGTAATTAACCCTTGTGTTATCAAGTGTTAATATTTATAAAATTGGTATCGTTTGTCAAAAAAAAAAGATATTAATATATTTTACCAGACAAATTTGGGGACTTCATGGTTCTTCAGATTGCTGGAATTTTTTTACGAAGCTAATCAAATCCGAACTCAACATCGGAATGGGACCAATGATCATGCCAGCTTTTAGTGTAGATTATGAGAATCATGAATTTAGTGTCATCTTTCCTCAGCCTCAAGTTAAATTACTCTTTATCTGCTTTGATAGATTTGATGATAAAATTGCCGATGCTGCATTGTCGTTTCTGGTTTACATCTTCCTGATTTGTCATCCTAAACCTATAAGAAGACATTGGAACTTCTGGAGTCCAAAAGAGAATTATTTAGTTTCTCTATAAGTTACTGATGTTCAAAACGAATCAGAAGCATGAGAAAATGCTGCAAACTACGTTGTGGCAGAAGCATCTAAAGGAAGCAGATGTACAAATATTTAAAGAGAAGCGAAAGGGTCAACATCCCTTACCATTGGACTGGGAAAGTTTTTCAAATGCATTGCCAACAGAAGAATGCATTTGATATCTTCACTTTGATTTAAAGTGGGAAAAGACAGATATGCCATGAGAAGCAAAAATACTAGGAACATGATCGATTCAACTTCAATAAAAATTGGAAGTACTGCGTAGATATACCTATTATTGCTATGGCTATTTGTATTATTCTTGGTTAAACTATGATCAATGCTGTGGTTGACTTGAGGATGCTAGACGTTTTGTTCACCGAGTCTGCCAAAATGCGGGGGAGAAAAGATTTTCTTGCTGCTAATTATATTCGTAGTTGATGACGGAGCACCAAGGACCAATGGCGATCAAGAGCAAGTTATTCAAGTACCAAGTGGTCCGATCACAAGAGCTCGTGCCAAGAAGATGTGCGAATCCCTTCAAACTCTTGTATGTACCATCCAAGAGAGAATTGGAGATGATTTGAAGATTATTGAAGGCTTGGAGAATGAAGATTCAACATTATATACCTTACTCCAAGTGGACGAGTCAATTGAAGGTTAGTCGAGGGCAATTTAGTCATTTTAATCACTGTCTTAGTTATTTAATTTTATTAATAAAGTCGGCCAACAACCACCTTGTATTGGCCGAACATTAGTTAGTAGAATAAATTAGTAGAGTCGGCCCAAAGGCCTAGCCCAGCCGAATTTAGAGTTTTCCAAGCCACTTTAGGTTTTAGTTTAAGTGAATCCAATTCACTTTAGGATTTCTAGTTTAAGTGGATCTAATCCACTTTAGGTCTAGTTTTCCAAGTCACTTTAGGATGTCAATTGTATGGCTATATATAGCCAAGGCAAGAGACCTTTACAATCAGTCTTGATATTAATAAAATTGTGAGTTTTCACTTTTCTCTTTCCAAGAGAGCCTCTTTGAATATTTTGAGAATCTTTCTCAAATTGTTCAATTGAACTTATCAATCAAGTAACTCCTTGGTTGTGGTGTTCATCTACCTTTAATTTGGTTCGCTAGTTCGTTAGATAACGGGTTGAGATAATGTCAATAGTGTTCATTATCTCGGGGATTAGATTTGGGTCAAATTTTCACTGCCTAAACGATTGGTGATTAGTTGTCTAGATCGTGTCAAGTGAGAATCATATCAGTTGGTAATCAGAGCTAGTCGACAACCACCAGGTTATATCCTTCTTTTCTTTTGTTTCAAGTCATATATCATCGAGTCTCCAAGTTAGTTTCGTCAAAACAAAAAAAAAAAAGTACTGTTCATCGGATACTGTTCACGTACTGTTCACTGTTACTGTAGCGGTACTCTTCATCCGAAATTTTTTTTTTCTTTTTTCTCATTCCTTGTTGTTTTTTATTCTTGTAGTTTCTTTGGTAATTTCTTGACGTTCTTGGATTGCATAGTGGGTGCTTGAAATTCGAAGTGAGGGTTGGAAAATTTTGTCGTGTCTTGCACTAAAAAAGGCTTTGTTGTATTGTTTCTTGAAGTTCTTGACAAATTTACCTTGTTTCTTGAAAATTCTTGGGTGAATCTTGAAGTATTGGGTTGGTATTCTTGGGTTCTTGAATTCTTGAAGTCAAAATTACCAAATCTTGAACAAACCAAACCCTTGTTCTTGTTTCTTGAAGTTGGGGCAGATCTTGTGCAAAAAAAAAAAAATCAAAATAATATTCTTATTCTTATTGAGATCCGAATTGAAAAAGAAGAAAAAGAAATTTGAATTGCGTTACAAAGAAAAAAACACAATGCAAGAAATAAAAAGGGGAAACAAATCGGATCACAAGGAGAAAGAAAAAGGAAACCAACTTGAATTTGAAAACCAAGTTGACTTGGGTTTGCAAAACAAATCCTAGTTGCACTCAAATTACCAAATTCTGATTGGTCACCTTTGTACCTGTGAGGAACCAGAAAATCAGCCACTAAACCACCCAAAAACAACCCATTAAACCTTGCTTACAATCTCCAAACAAAATCAGCCTAATGCAATCGGGTAGAGTACTTCTAGGATCCAAACAAAATTCTGCCGTCTTGGTCTTTGTTTTGGTCGAAGTAGTGTTCTGTCCAGCCTTGTATGTTAGTATTTTGAGTCATTTTGTAGATTGTTATTTGTGTTAGGAGTGTCCAAATAGAGTCCAAACAGGTCTGGTCGTTGGTTGTCTTGCTAGAGTCCTTGTTGAGTTCAAACTCTCACCACTCTTGAATCACTCTCTTGCGGACTAAACAGAAAACAAATCCCAACAAACTCTTGCTTGTGTAATCATTGTTTGAGTCATTATTCGGTCTTCAATTCCAGCTACACCTACATCACTCTTGGGAACAACTTGATTAAAGTTTGATTGAATCACTTAGAGGGAAATTCTAATTTCTTCAAGGAGACAATCAAGGGAATTGAAAAGTGAGTTGTGAGAGCATTATAGTATTTTAAACACTTGAGTGATACACGAGAGTGAGCGAAACACGTAAGGGAGCGAGTAAGGTTATTTTGCTACTAACCTTTTCTTGCAGGTACACATGAGCTTGGACGAAAGTGAACACATTCAAATGGCCGATCCTACACTTAAACTGGATGTAATATTGAATGAGTTCTACAAAAAAATCAATTTCTCCATCGAAACCTTACATGAGCGAGTTGACAAACTCGAACATGTACAAAGCTCCGTGAAGCAAAGTCGAATGAGGGCCTCCACCAAGGGATCCGAAGGGAGCTCCAATGAGGACGAACTTGAGGATGGTTCGAACCTTGATAATTACAATGGGCGGAACAAAGGGGGGAGGAGAAGACCTAAGTGAAATGACGATCCAATTCCGGGCATTAAACTTAAGATTCCAGTATTCCAAGGAAAGTTCGACCCCGAAATCTACTTGGAGTGGGAAAGGAAGATCGAAATGATCTTCGAATGCAACCACTATACTGAAAGCCAAAAGGTGAAACTCGCGGCCATTGAGTTCACTGACTATGCGGCCATATGGTGGGATCAACTACGCACTAGTCGGTGGAGGAATGATGAACGGCCCGTACGAACTTGGGATGAACTAAAACGGCTAATGAGGAAACGCTTTGTACCAGCCTACTACCATCGAGATTTGCACAACAAATTGCAAACTCTCACTCAAGGTAGTCTATTGGTTGAAGACTATTACAAAGAAATGGAAATGGCCATGATGCGTGCTGATATTCGTGAAGATCTAGAAGCAACCATGACTCAGTTTTTAAGAGGCTTGAGGACCGACATTGCTGACATAGTGGAGCTACATCACTACCTTGACTTGAATGAGTTGTTAGATAAAATAGTCAAGGTAGAAAGGAAACTCAAGATGAGGGGTACAAATCGCCAAAACTCCAACTTTCAATCTGGAAATTGGAGAAATTCGACCTTAATGAGAGAGGACAATCCCTCGAGTGCACAACACTCATCAAATCCGAGTGGAGCTTCAAGGGGAACCTTGAGACCAAATGATACTCCATCAAGGCCGACTCCAAGGGAAGGGTCTAACTCCAGCTGAGAGGTCTCTAAACCAAGGACCCGTGACACTAAATGTTTTAAGTGTCAAGGGTTTGAACATATTGCCTTTCAATGTCCAAACCAAAGGACCTTGCTTGTGTTACCCAATGGAGACATTTTGACGGATGTAGAAGAAGATGAACCTGAGATGGTGCCTTCATTGGAAGAAGAAATCGACGAATTTGAGGAAATACCAACTAATGACAAGGTTGGGTACCTAGTCGCAAGGCAAGCACTAGCCACTCAAGCTAGTCGAGATGAGCTCCAACGAGAAAACATTTTCTACTCAAGATGTCATTTACACAACAAGGTTTGTAACCTAGTCATTGACCCAGGGAGTTGCACTAATGTTGCAAGTGCATTAATGGTGGAGCAACTCAACTTACCAACAACCGACCACCCGCGTCCCTACAAGCTCCAATGGCTAAACAATAGCGGCGGGGTACGTATCTCCAAACAAGTCTTAGTTACTTTTCGCATTGGCCGATATGAAGATGATATTGTATGCAATGTAGTACCTATGCAAGCTGTACACATCCTTTTAGGCCGTCCTTGGCAATTCGATAAGAGAGTTATTTTTGATGGTTTTCTAAATAAATACTCCTTTTTGCATAATGGTAAAAAAATCACACTTGCACCTCTTACACCACAACAAGTGCATGAGGACCAAGTTAGCTTACAAAGGGAGTATGACATACATGCTACTAATCATAGATAAAACTCAAAGGGAGAAAATGGTGAGATGAGGCTAGAAAAAAATGAGAGGAAAAAGGCTGAAATAAGCTCGGCTATTGAGAAGAAAAGAGAGAGAAAACAAGTGTTAATTGCAAAAGCCGACGGTGTGAGGAAAGCCTTGTTTTCTACTAACCATCCTTACTTTGTTTTGCCTAGCATGTTTGTTAAATTTTCACAGGTTTATGAGGCAAATAAAGTGCGGCATTATGAGCCAATTCCTAAGCTATTTGTCTTGCACAACATTGGTAAAGTTGTAGATAACTTAATTGCGGTGAATGAGGTAAATTTCTTCCATACAACTCTTTGTTATCGTGGTACACCTAATGAGTATGAGCTGTCCATAAAGGTAGGCATTCTTCCCAGCATGGTTATGAGTAGTTATACACCTTATCTTGAAGAATTGGATGCTACTTTCTTAAGCATAGCTAAGTTTCTTGAATTGGTCATGCATGCTAGACCTTTAGAGTTAATTGGCCTTATTTTTAAGATTGTTCATGCATGTCATGTGGTTTATCATATTGGATTCATGGATTTTGATAAAGCTGTACATCTACTCTATGACCATCATTCTAGAGTTAATTTTAATACTTCAATGAATTGCAATTGCCTTAGTCTAGTTTTGGGTCATTGCATGATTCTTTCTTTCGAGTCACGTAATCATTTTGTGTGTGCTAACATCTGCATTCATGGTATGCTTCAAGTTCTTGAGTTAATAGGTGTTGTGTTTCAAGGAGTTAGTTTGCCTATGAGTCTCTGTCCTAGTTTCATTATAGTTCATGTGTTTAGTGTGCATTTAAAATCCTTGTCATGGGAGTTTGCATTTATTTTACTAAGTGATTCAAAGGTGTGCTTGGGACATGTCATAGGTCTTAGCATGACACATGGAGTTCACATATTTCCATCTTGCTATCACCTTGGTGGAAGTGTCGATTATATTTACTTCATTGATACTCATTCTTCATTCTTTGTATTTGATCCAGGAGTCAATGACTTGAACTATTGGTGTCATAATCGTGAGTTGAAGCATGCACATTGGTTCGTGTTCCGTTTGCATAGAAGGCATGCTTCTTGGCTCGTATTCATCCAAATATTCCCTGATATCCTCTATCGCAAACAATCGTTCGATTTGGGGACAAATCGCCTTCAAGAGGGGGGATTGATGACGGAGCACCAAGGACCAATGGCGATCAAGAGCAAATTATTCAAGTACCAAGTGGTCCGATCACAAGAGCTCGTGCCAAGAAGATGCACGAATCCCTTCAAACTCTTGTATGTACCATCCAAGAGAGAATTGGAGATGATTTGAAGATTATTGAAGGCTTGGAGAATGAAGATTCAACATTATATACCTTACTCCAAGTGGACGAGTCAATTGAAGGCTAGTCGAGGGCAATTTAGTCATTTTAATCACTGTCTTAGTTATTTAATTTTATTAATAAAGTCGGCCAACAACCACCTTGTATTGGCCGAACATTAGTTAGTAGAATAAATTAGTAGAGTCGGCCCAAAGGCCTAGCCCAGCCGAATTTAGAGTTTTCCAAACCACTTTAGGTTTTAGTTTAAGTGAATCCAATTCACTTTAGGATTTCTAGTTTAAGTGGATCCAATCCACTTTAGATCTAGTTTTCCAAGTCACTTTAGGATGTCAATTGTATGGCTATATATAGCCAAGGCAAGAGACCTTTACAATCAGTCTTGATATTAATAAAATTGTGAGTTTTCACTTTTCTCTTTCCAAGAGAGCCTCTTTGAATATTTTGAGAATCTTTCTCAAATTGTTCAATTGAACTTATCAATCAAGTAACTCCTTGGTTGTGGTATTCATCTACCTTTAATTTGGTTCGCTAGTTCGTTAGATAACGGGTTGAGATAGTATCAATAGTGTTCGTTATCTCGGGGATTAGATTTGGGTCAAATTTCCGCTACCTAAACGATTGGTGATTGGTTGTCTAGATCGTGTCAAGTGAGAATCACATCAGTAGTTATATTTATCTTCTTTCTTGGATATGGGTTACAGATTGAGGCACGAAATTCAGGAATACATCACTCCAAAACTAAAAATGAAAGCAAGATATATGTCATTATTATTATCCTTTTCTTAGCAGAAATTATTACTATCCTTTTCTTACTTACTCAGGTGCTTAGACAACTGGAGTAAAAGAGAAGTGACAATTTGCAACATGATACAAATTCACCTTTTATGTTGTGATTGTAATTGTATGAATAGATAATTTCTCGGGCACATCATCCGACTATGCTTTGTGAATTATTATGTCCTTTACACAAATATAAAACATGCTACAGGTTTGTAGTCTAGGGTAAAGTTTTCATCTTTATATAACAAAAATATGAGGTGTAATCAATAATTTAGAGGTTGGTTTTTGTCTTTTTATCACTTTTACTTCAATTGAATTAGTTTTAAATCCTGGCAGTTCATTTTCCTCTTGTGGATTGCTCGTGGATTCCATTGCATACACCAAGCTAAGACAGGAAGACTTTTGCTGAGGATTAGCAGACCAGCCACTTGGTCATTTTTCCAGCTTATAGACATCATAGCCTCCAGATATTTGGCCCGTAGGGAATAGGTTATGAAGCTAAAACGCTGTATGCAATTAGAAAAATTTAGAAGAGTAGGAGCAAAAATGAATGAATGAATAAACTCTACAGGTCTGGTTTTAGATATATCCACTATGGTTGGATTTCTATTTTGATTCATTTGGAGAGAAAAAGCAAAAGAACAGCAGGGACTGGAGGAGTAAGGTCCTTGTACAGCAAGACAAAAGGGGGGGAAACAGTTGAAAAAGAAATTTTCTGTATTGTAGGATTTGATTGGAATGTTGGACTTCTCTTTCTGCTTCATATCCTTTATAACTAGAAAATCATTTTAATTTAGAAAACTTTGACATTTGCAATCCAGTATCTACAATTCAATATATTGGCATATAGCTTTTCTACATGTTCAAGGGTAAATGCAAACTATTTCATAACACTCCTCTGCATAATGGCTAAAATGTATTTTGAATATTGTAATGTGGAACTGAATACTACAATCAGCTAATCAATCATGCTGCTGCTCAAAAACCATACAAAATCACCCTAGTAAAATTCTCTCTTTGTTGTTTCTTGTCAACAAACCAAAACGATAAAGAGAATTGAGTCCATGAATTTCCCAGAAGATCAAAAAATCATTTTATGCAGTTCTACATTCATTAATATCTGCTTGTTTGCTGGATCAGATCCCAACGATCTTTGAGGTCACTTTCTCATCTGCAGCTTATAATCAGGTATCAGTTTAGAAGAATCTGAATAGCTTATCATTCAACATTAGGTAGCCTGGCACCTTGTGAGATTTAAGTAAATTCCCCAAGGTTTGGCAATCAAAAAACAGAGATCCTCTTCCATCAAACAGTCTATTTCAATTTATTCATGGAACAATATGATGAAACAAACACATTTATGTATTGTTTTTGGCAACCAATATATATATATATTAACAGGTGTTTTGTTTTATCTTGAAGTAAAAACAGAAATTAAGAAACATAAATGTCACAAATGGTCCCTTAGTAATGAACTTCAATCTTGAGTAGAGCAGGTTACAGTGAAAGCTGAAAAAGTGACTTGAGATTATAAGGGCCAGTAACATTGGAGGGTCCAGCCCAGATGAGCTCCGCGAACTGCTGGTTGGCAGCTTGAGTTGGATGAACGGAGTCAAAGAAGGAATAATCTTGTGGATTGCCACAAAGCTCGTATTCTTTTATTCCCCACCTCCCTCCGCAGCTGTTTGTTCCTCGGAAAGGACCACTGCCGCAGCATGCACTCTTCACTTCCTTAAAGCCTTGTTATGGGAGTAATTAAATGCAATAGCAAAAATGGAAGCTAATTGTTAGTTACTCCACCATGTTCGCATTCTTGCTAGAATTATGGATGGTTTACCGAAAAATTTAGCAACCATTTAACTAGTGAATTCAGGGTTTTCTACAGTTGTAAATTTCAATTAAATTTGTACAGTACAATCAACTATATACTTTGATACTAAAATAACAAACTTAGACAGGAACATGCAAAATCAATTATATACTTTGATAATGGCATAGTTGATGAATACATAGTTATGCTTTTAATAGTTGGAGAAAACTATTCCTAATAGGCAAAAAAGTTGATGCACCTACCGTATTTTGATGGATTGTCAAATAAATCGACAAAAACAGCGAAAAAGTCAAAATATGAATATCTAAAGCTTTTGAGCTGCTTCTGCAGGTGCTCGAGTCCTTTGGAAAGTAAGACATTGTGTAACTTGGCCAAAGCTGTCATCTGTCCATTGCACTCTCCAGTCCCTCCAGCAGCCAAATCGGCAGCTCTATAGACTGGTGCACAGCCTAGAGGCGGCATATTTACAACTCCAAATTTTCTCCCACCTTTCTTGTATATTTCCTGTTATGCATGCTAACAATCACTTCGCCTTGCTCTATAATGGCTAATTGACTATTGTCTAGTAGTAAAAATTAAAAATTTACCTCGAGAGCAGCTGTAATGTTGCCAACCACCATTGCTACATAATCCTCTGGGGTAAACGACTTAAATATGTTGGATTTTCTTGAATCGCTGAAGTAATCATTTGCCCCTATGCTAAACAAGTACACAGAATTGGATACGATTCGTTCTGCTCCTCTTCTACCGATATTCGAAATCAATAGTTTTTCAGCCTCGTTGAAATGCCACAACTGCGTTTTAAGGTCGACAACCTGAGAAATGACTCGAAATCAATTAGCTATATATGTTGGGAAATGGCAATATTACATCACTGGTGGTCATTTCTCTTACTTACCGATCCGGGATAGGTTTCAACTAGAGCACCAGCGCCAGCAGATGCAAAGTTTGCACCATAAGCCAACTGATATTGGTAGCCAATTTGGAGATAAGGTGGAATGAAAGGGAGCTTTGCGTATTCAGCTGCAAATGGTCATTACAAGAAAGCAAGCTTGTTATTGAAGTACACACACACACACACATGTATATATATATAAATGTATGTATGTATAAAGGACATAATTAAGTGCATATCTTGTTGATTTTACTTAAGAAGTCAGGCTACCTCCTACATACTTACCAATAAAATCCGTAATTACACGGCCGTCGCAAAACCTTCCCGATGGATATTTGAAGAATGATTCTCCGTATGGGGGAAAGTTGGCCTGGAAACCTGTACTTGTGTTGATGTAGTTGTTATTCCCAGGATCAATAAGTGAATCACCAAAGACGAAGAGAGCAGCAATGGCTTCCGGATAATGGTCATCATGATGGAAACAATCCGCTGGGATTGTTAGACTTGCAAGGACAACTAATACTACTACTAAGCAGAGTTGGCTACACGAATTAGCAAGTTTAAGCTTAATTCTATATTCTTTCGTCATCTTCATGGTAGACTCTCAGGTTTTTCTTTTTTAAGCTCAAGTTGGATTGAAGTTTTATATTGGTTTTATATGGGGATTTTTTTTTTGTAAAAAAGAATAAATTTCATTCAATAAATCTGCACCAACAACGAAAGAAAATACACCAAATCAAACATGATACAAATATGTACACATCTGAAAACCAATAGATGCACATTCATCGTTGTAGTGCTAAGAGGTTTCAGCCGACATTTTTGAAAAATGTTCCAGTTGTCTTGTTCACTTCTTTACTAATCATGTAGCAATTTACGTAAATGATCTAAATATTGACTTACTGTGTCACTTGTAGAAGAAACTTGAGATTCAAATCTGGCGTCAACGTTACTCGACGAGGTATATGTAGTAGGTTTCGTCTTTTTCTCATCATAGCTTGGAAAATGATTTCAATTGATGTTAACGTGTCTCCTTTCAATAAAACTGAAGAGTACTAATGGTCAATATAGAGCTGCGCTTGCCTTTCTTTCAAATTGACATAATTTAAAAAAAATAATTTAGTTCACAAATTTCAAATTGCCTTTCTTTTTATTTTTTTAATTATCTTTTCATCTCATATACATCACATCATAAAAAATACTATAATAATTATCTCAAATAAATTATTCAAATAAACTCCTATCCAAATAAACCATTTGGTTTTCAAGAAAAATGAAAGAAAATACTACCATTAGATTGTAAATGATAGATTTCAAGTGTTTCTACTTTCTACCAAATAAATGAACTCATAAGTTTCCCAAGGCTAGACTAGACGAAGCTTCTTCAAATGGTACGGTGGTTTCTACCATTTCATTGGTATTAGATGACACAACTGCACGTGAGATATGCCGCACGTCAAGTCAATAGGAACCAAAGGACAACAACTGACAAGCCTCACTTCACCTTGAAAATGAAGCACAAAATAAGAGAAAAGAAATAAAAGATTACCAGTAACCTAATAAAGAGGTGTGCTGAGGATGGGGTCACATGATGGGCAGGTTATGAATGTGAATGTTCAGTTACGTATTAAAATGATAATATTTCAACAAAAATAAATTTAGTCTCCAATATTTATAATTTTAAGCACATTTCAAATGATGGAGCTAAACATTGACTAACAGTCAAAATTGTTTTAGCAATAAAATCCTATTTCAAACTTTCCTATACCACAGCCTCCTAATTTTTGCTTCGTACAGCAAATGTGTATTATTATCCAATTTTAACTTATTTAATGAAGATATACTTTTAGGTTAAATGATAATGTTGTGTCTATATTATTCTATATAGAGTACATAGTGGTTAACGACACTATATCATCTGATTTGAATTATTTATCTATAGAATCAAAGAAGTAAAACAATAAAAAATTATTTCATTAAAAAGAGACTATACTAGGTCAACTGTATACAACCAAGAGACATTTAAATACTTTGAACTCGTACAAAATTGCTCTCTTAATGAGGGCACAATTTATTTACTTTCCTATCTATTAAATCAAAAGTTTCAATGGAAAGTTTTAAAATAGTTACTTTGCTATTTGTTTACCTTAATATTTTCCCCTACCTCTTCCCCGTTACCTTAATAATTTTATTGAATGATTCAAACAATTATACAAAATATTAATTTCATCTTAAATTCAACTGATAATCTATTAAAATTAAAGAAAGAAAAACGAATCTGATTTACTTATAGTTCATATTCTTTATAGTTCGAATGGATATCTAATTAAGCATTTAAATATCAATACAATTAACAAAAAAAATAATAGAATTCATTATCAATTAATTCTCCATAATGCAAAACCATACATACATAAATTATGCTACATTTGAGACTAGTAATGCAAGAATAAAAGTCTATGAGAAACAAGTGGGATGAATACGCAAAAGAAAAAAAAAAAAGATGTGTGGTATAATAGGCACTACTCTTATGATAACATTGCTCACAAGCTCAGCTGACTGACTTTATTGCAACCGTCTATGAGCTGAAGGACCAGGAACCGTGTAATGAGAGCTATTGTTAAGGAAATATGCTTTGTTGTTGCTTAATTACACAATGTCACCTTATGCAAAGGCAAATTGGGACCTCGCTATTGGGTTGGGAATTTCACATGCTTTCTTTGTATAGTATTTACCATACCTACCTAGAACATGATATAGTATTCAGCAGTATTGCATTTTTGACGCATTGAGTCTTGAACACGTTATACAAGCTTATTTCCTTATTAACAATTTGCCTAAAAATATTCTAAGGAAAAATTGAAGATAACAGGGGGAGTATAGTTACAAATATTGTATAAAGACTGAAACAAGAAACAAAGATCCTCCTCTATCATACCGTTTATTTTGATTTAGGGCAAATTACAATTTACCTCCTTGTGGTATAGTTAATTTTCACGTAATCTCCTGTAGTTTTAAAAACTATATATACCCTCTTCATAGTTTGGATTAAAGTGTCAAAACAATGGAAATAATCATTCGTAACGAAACCTATGAAAATATAGAAATTACCGTGTTTAAAAATTAAAATGGCCGAAGTGACCAAATATATAAATATAATATGTATGATACTCTAATCCTGTATACCTTTATGTTTTACCATATAATCTCTTATGGTTTAATGTTTTACCATATAATCCCCTTATGATTTTCAAAATGTATACATAATCCCCTTATGGTTAATAAATAATTTTCAATTTTTCATAGGGATATTTTTTATATTTTAGGTGACTCCATTATGGGTTGCAAATTTCGTCACTTTGACACTTTAATCCAAATCATGAGGGGATTATGTATAGCTTTAGAAATTATAGGAGGTTATGTAAAAAAACTAAATCATATGGGGGTAAAGTGTAATTTTGCACTTTGATTTATTTGTGAAAGAGAAATGATGCAATGAAACAAACACATTTATGTTCTGTTTTATTTTGAGGTTAAAACAGAAACTAACATTCATGTCGCAGACGGCCCTTAGCAATGAACTTCAATCTCGAGTAGATTACATTATGAAAGCTCGAAAAAGTGAGTTGAGATAATAAGGCCCAATAATATTGGAGGGTCCGACCCAGATGAGTTTCGCAAACAGCTGGTTGGCTGCTTGAGTTGAATGACTGGAGTAGGGCTGCAAACGAACCGAACCGCTCGCGAGCCAAACTTGACTCAAGCTCGAACTCGAGCTCAAAATATTAAGCTCAGCTCGCGAGCTCGAGTATATATATATTTTTTATATTTTTTATTTTAAGTATATATATATTTTTTATTTTAATAGTAAAATTACATATATATCCTTAATATTTTATTATTTATTAAGAAAAAATATTATTTTATTTATTTTTTTAAAAATAAAATAATTATAGCTCGGGTTCGGCTCGAATCAAGTCGAGCTCAAGCTCGAACTTTAAATTGTCAGCTCGTCGAGCTCAAACTCGAGTTCGAGTTCAATAAAATTAAGTCAAAGCTCGATTCAATAAGGCCAAAACTCGACACGGTTCAACTCGTTTGCAGACCTAGATTGGAGTCAAAGAAGAAATAATCTTGTGGATTTTCAATTTGTCACATAGATCCTATTCTTTTATTCCCCTCCTCCCTCCGCAGCCACCAACTCCTCGAAAAGAACCACTGCCGCAGCATCCACTCTTTAACTTCTTTAAAGCCTTCCATGTAATTAAACCAAAGTGCAAAAATGGAAACTCATTGTTAGTAACTCCACCATTCAATGCAGGTTTGCTAGAAAAGTTTAGCACTGGTATAGTTAGTTTTGGGTTCAGAGTTTCTACTGTCGTGCCCCATTTTTTAAAATAAAATTTTAGTGCTGAAAAAATGATGAGGTTATCTAAAATTAGTTTTTTATTTTAGAGAATAAATAAAGAAAAAGGGCCTAATATAGGACTTAAAATGTGTGATGATTTGGGTCCAAAATTTAGTCTAAAAAGGGTTTTTAAAGAAAAATAGGAGTCGCCACTTGATATTAAATTTAGGTGTACCAAGTCACTCAAATATATATAAAAAAAATATAGACAAAACCCTTTTTAGACGACTTCAGGTCTTTAAAAACAAAAGAGCAAAGTTTGGGAGTCACGATTGAAGAAAGGGAAGGCAAAGATTTGATAAGTTCAAATGTAAGGCACCCTTTCAATCTAATCAAAATTAGTTGCGAGATTTAGTCGAAAATTTTCTTAGTTTAAACTATAAAACTTATCATATTAGGATGCTTCTACATGGACGTGAATCTAGATCTAGGGGTATCGGGAGGGTCGGAATGTCTCTTCAAAATTTAATTGGTGCAAATCATATTAATTGCGACGCCCAAGAGTGATTCCTTGAAGAGATCACGAATATGTAAAAAATGAAACTCAAAAAGAGAAAATTATAATATAGATAAATATATGTGACCTAAAAGAGGGGAATGCAACATAATGGGTATGGGATACTAAAATCCGTGACTTGAATTTTCCTTCTTATAAAAGGGAAAAGAGCATGCTAAAGTTAAAAAACCATATTCGTTCATTTCCCATATTTGAAGGATGATTTTCCTAATCCAGTCAAGCAAATGGACTAACCTATTTCTAATTTCCTAAATGGAATGCAAGTCTAAATGTCATGTTTCGCGCATATAGGAATAAGGGAGATAATATATAGAGGAAAAATCATGAAAGGTGAGAAAAAGACCCTAAAAATAAAAATATGCATGAAATGCAATAAATGTCACTCAAAAATGTGATTCTAACGCGTAAACGACCCTAAGGGTCTAGCATTGGATTAGTCCATTTCTATAGGTTCTCACTAGCGTTGGACTAGTGAGAAATCGGAGAAAAAGGCCACAATTAGCATTAGATTAGTGTGGTGACGTCATGCATTTATTATAGATAAATAAACCATATAAAGTATAATTAAAACAAATAGAGCACGAACACATAAAGCATAATATTTTGATGCAAAAATCATAAAGAAAGTGAATAAACATATAAACACACAAGCATGCAAGTACACAAGCAAATAAACTCACATAAAGACCTAACTATTATATTTGGGGCTCTAACTACAATCTAAGGGGGGAATTTGAAAAACTAATAACCTGACTATTACATTCATCTAACAAATTATATTTCTAGCAAAAATAAAATCTATCTATTACATAGCCTAACTAAATACATCTTTTGGGCACCTATCTATTACAATTTGACATTTAAATGCCTTCCAAAAAATCATCAAAAATTAAATGAAATAAATAAAATGGATGAAAACTTAAAATGAATAATGAAAAAAATAAAAAGAAAAACACTCAAAACATGCAATCATATATAAAAACACCTAGGAACACATAAGAGGATTTAAAATAATAAAAGAAGGTACCTCCCTTGAAGTAGTGGTTAAATGAGATTGGATTTGTCCTATTTATACTCCAAAATCAATAAAATGGTCAAGACACCAGTTTAATTAACAAATAAAAGGAATAACATGTAAACATAGTGCAAATTCACTTTATCATTATAAAGAAATTAAAATAATCATGCAATCTACCAATTAAAAAGCATTTAAATGAAGTATGGTTAACAATTAAAGAAAATAGACAAATTATACTTAAAAAATCAAAACTATCAGGGATCTAATTGTAAAAAAGAAAATTTTTAGGGTCAAATTATAATTATTACAAAGATTAGGGGTCAAAATTAAAGAAAAATAAAGTTCAAGGATTAAATTGCAATTAAATTAGAGACCTAATTCCAAGAAATAAAAAAAATTTTAGAACCACAGTAAAATTACTTAAAAGGTCAGGGCTAAACTGTAATTTTTGTATGAGATTTTGCAATATGAAAGGCCACTTGGGCCATTTCCTTTCTTTTTGGGCCGACAAATTATTTTGACCCGACAAAATATCCAAGGAAAGGAACGGGCTAGCCCAACTTCTGGTCCAAGCAAACCCAGCTAAAATGCATGGGTTTTATCCTCCCAAACCCATGTCATTAACCCAAAAAGTAAAACCAAACTCTTTATCAAAAACTCAATCAAAATAACATTAACCAAATCTTAACTTCTTTTTACTAAATCCAACAAAACATTAAATCTACCCAAAATTATTAAGCCTTAATCATGCTCTAAAACCAGAAATAATTTACTCAAAAACATGCTTAAAATATACAAAAGAGGATTAAAGCTTGAAAAAGAGAATTTTTTTTAATTTTTTCCAAGCTTTGGGTCATAGTATAATTATGCAGAAATTGAGGGGTTAAGTCACAATTTTCAAAACTTCCATGCAATCTTTTTCAAAGCTTTCTTCCGCATGCTTTTCTTATTTCATCAGAACACAAAATACCACCAACAATCATCAAAATTTGGACCAAAACAAGATTGTGCAGCCCGGAAACTCAACCAAATCTCATCACTTGAATATCATATTTAGTCACATGCACACATGGTAGAAATCTCAATCCAAGAGTTCACAAAAGACATAGCGGAAGGAAAGACAAGGCCAAGAACAAAATGGGGTAAAGTTGTTGTAGATTTGAGCTTATACGGAGGGAGAAGGTTGAACGGGTTACCTTTGATGTTGAAAGACACCAAATAAACGTGGGAGATCCAAGAAAAGTTAGCTTTAAGATTGGAATCTGACAGTCGAAATTTTGAGGCAGGATGTTCACGGGCTGATGAAGCAGCAGATTCGAGCCTGAATTTCACGTACTTGGAGGGGTTTTTTCTCGGAGATTTTTGAACAGAAGTTGCACTTCTACAAATGTAGATAGTGCAAATTTGGAAAAAACGTTGAAGTTACTGAGATTGAGGTCGGATTTTGCTCAAGAAGGAGGCAGGATGCTCAACCCTTGCTCAAGGTTTTCACAAAATTTTTCTGTTCTTTTTTTCTTCTTTTTCTCTTTTTTGGCCGCCTTCCCTTTCTCACATCTTCCTAATGGCTGCGTTTTCAAGCCTTTCTCTTGCTTTTATATCGAATAAAGTGGCAAAAACCTACTTTCAAGGGTATGGATGAAACCCTTACTTTGCCGGGATTTTTGAGCCATTAGATGGCTTTTTTCCAAACTATTCTTGATGAATTGTGTGAAGGTGATGTGGTTCCTTGTACTAACAATGTATTAGGGGGAAAACAAAGGGAAAATGCCAATCAAAATTGCTCCAAATGCCAGCTACAACTCTCTGTACTACATACTGGTTTCGGTACCAACTTACGAAGAAGAAGATGCGCGTGTGGAGAAAAAAAAAAATTTTTAAACAAAAATCTGATGAACCTGTTTTTTCTCTTCTTTTCTTCTATCTTTCCTTTCCTTTTCTTTCTAATTTCCTTCTAATTTTCTAAGAATGAATTGAAATGATTTTCTTTAGAAAAAGTAAGAAGTAGGAATAAAATAAAATAAATAAAATGAATAAATGAAATAAGAATAAAAATAAATAATATAAAATTTTTTGGTGCCTACAACTTGCCTCTCTTTGTCCGAGTTTCGCAGAAGTTCAAGACAAAGACGTAAACACTAAATTACTTACATGTTTGCTCCAACTGTAACAGAATCAAAACAAACAAAGTGAGTTTCAAATAAAATCTGCAAGTGTTTAAATCGATCAGTAGGATCTAATCCCAGTCGAAACAACTAGTAAAATCTAATGGATTGGAAAATCCAGACCTAAAGAAATGAAAGATTGGTGGGACAAAATCCGAACCCAACAAAGTAAAAAGTTGGTGGGATAAAATCCAAATTCAATAAAATAAACAGTCGGTAGGATAAAATCTAAACCCAATAAAATAACAACTGGTTGGATAAAAGTTCAAATCCAACAAAATAAAAGTTGGTAGGAAAAAATCCAAATCCAACAAAATAACGATTGGTGGGATGAAACCCAAATCCAACAAAATAAAAGTTGGTGGGATGAAACCCAAACCCAACAAAATAAAGGTTGGTGGGATAAAATTAAAATCCAACAAAATAATGATTGGTAGGATAAAATCCAAATTCAACAAAAATAACGGTTCGTAGGATAAAATCCAAATCAAACAAAATAACCATCCCAAGCCCAACACAAATAATGGTTGGTGGGATAAAACCTAAGCCCAACAAAATAACGGTTGATGTGATAAAATTCAAATCCAACAAAAATAACGGTTGGTGAGATAAAATCCAAACCCAACAAAATAACAGTTGGTGGGATAAAATCCAAACCCAATGAAAAAGTAAAAATGCATTGCAAAAAGGTGTGAAGCGATTTTTGCTATCTATCTGAGCAAATATTGAACTTGCTTATGGGATCAAATATCACCTTTCTAAAAAAATTTGTTCCAGTGTAGATTAGACTTAGCTAAATAAGTATTGTTTTTTTCTTCCTACAAGAAGATATGCATAATCCAATCCTACAAAAGGAAATAAAAACAATCGCGACGAAATATAATATCACCACTGTGTGGTTCTCGAGCCTTGAGGACCCTATAAACGTGAGCTTTTTGATGTCGACGAACTGTCCGATTTAGAAGACTTATGCAACCTTCTCTTGATCTGCTAGTATCTGTACTCAGCCAACCATACTTATACCATAAGATATACATTTATGTACCAATTATGATAAATTACGGGGATTGTCTTTTGGTTGAGTTTAATGAAAAACACGTAAAAGTTTTAAAATTATTTCATGCAACGACACAAAATACTACAAAATAATTTTCAACGAGAAAAATGACTTTTATTAAGTTTACGAAAGATGATTTAGAGACTTGGATACAAATTCGAGTGGCCTATCTATGATGAAAGAAACGTCACATTTGACCTCTTCTGATATCACCTTCCTGAAATTCAGTGTTGCCTGGTTACTGTCAAACTACCAAAAATAAAATTTATATTAGATCTACTACCAAAACTGAATGAGTATAGTGGTAAGTAGAGTCGTCTCCTCAGGGAACCGGTAGACTTATCACACATAGGTAATTGGGGGATTTTTGGAAGGGAGATAAAAGAAATAAATTATAGATGTAAGAGTGCTGAATTTCCAAACGCAAGAGATGCAATAACTAGAGAATGTAATAATCAATTAATTGACACAACCTAGTCAAGGAGATAATCTTGACACCGGTTCATGCAATTGATCATAGATACCTGAATTAATTCACACGTTCACAAATAAATTGGTTAAAGCAATTCAACAACCACCGAACCACCTCTCCTTAATTATATGGTAGTCCAGAGACGCTCTTAAACTACCCCCTTGTAAAATAGATAACTCCAGAGACACTCGAAGGATTTAATCTATTCACAACTTTAGGAATTAGAGAGACCTAATTCTAGTTAATAAATACACATGCGGGTTCATTTAAACTAGATTAATTAGTCCTACGGCACCAATTAGACTGCTTGCGAGGCAATAAAATTGTCCCGTTCGCCACTAATTTAAGACAATCAAGTGATACGCACCCTTGTCCTAATTGGTAATATACTATTTAGACAATTGAATAACTGGCCACATTAATCCAATAGATCCAAACAATAATAGGCTATTAAAACAAAGAATAATTAAATACTCACAAACGCCAAATTTAGAACAATTAAAACGATCTCACAGTTGTTCGTGCACAGGGCCTTGATTATTCCTCAACTAGATAAAAGAACTTAGCCTTACTTCATAATGATGAAGCAATCGAAAGCTTGCAAAGTAGTTTCGTCGTTTGAAGAAGTAAGGATCCGTCGGCTAGTCTACTAACTTGCGTTGGAGAAAAAAAACAAAGATAAAAACAAAACAAGATCCAAGACCGAAAATAAGATTCCTAGTCTATTGTAGTCTTCCTTTTAAAGTCTTTCCGTCGCTCTCTTGCTTTCCAACTCAGAGTTTGTTTCTAAAAGGGATTGCTTCCTTATTTTCCCCCTTGAATTGTTGTCAAAAGTCTTCTTTGAATCTGTTTCCTAATCCCACGCAGGTTCAAAATGTGTCTCCCAAGAATAGCGGTAGCTCCAAGAATAGGATCCGCGGTCCGTCTTTTTCACGCAGCCCTGCGGTCACTGGCGCGGGCACTCTCTGGAAGGACTGGTCTTCTGAAAATTCACTTCTTTGTGTCACTTTTGATATCAATTACCTGTAAATAATACCAATACCAAATATGAGCAGAAATCCATTACTCCGCACAATAATTGGCCAAAATTAGGACTAAACATCAATGTAATAAACACTCAATTATTGCCCTATCATTGCCAAAAGAATTTCAATATGAGGAGAAATCCAAATGAACATAGTCACCAGCTTTTTAACAGTCGATCCCTAGCTTTCCATTCACAACTCAGTCGGTGTTTCAAAACCTAACTTAGTGCCCTTTTGGATTTTCACTAAGGTTGCCCCCGCCTATTTAGTTTTCTTTTCTTCTTTTTCTTCTTTTTTCTTCTTTTTGATTTTGATTTTGATTTTTAAAAAAGGCGCCCTTTCAGGTTTTTACCTAATGAATAAATTTAACAAAAGCCTCTATCGATTCAGAAATATGTTTCAAGATTGATGGCATCAGTGTGACAATTCTTTTCCCAAGCCAGTATCTTACTTCAATAATTTGTTGTATCACACCATAAAAATCGATCATATTGTTACCATGCTCACCTCTAACTACAATACCACTGTTTTGAGTCTTTCTTTGCCTTTCCCGATTTTCCGTGTGAAACCTATACCCATTAACCATGCAGCCCGTATACATGCAAACTCGATTGTCTAGCCCAAATGCTAATGCTCGAAGCACACCATTGGAAGCCTCGCTGCCATACATAACCTAGTAAGGACAATTTCACCTAAATCAGTAATTTGTTGTATTAGAGATAAAAAAAAGTAGGCTGTCCAAATGACACTACAAACATACATGCTGTTTAACCCATTTTGCAAATTCTCTATCGTGCCTTTGGTCCACATTTTCAACACTCTCTGCCTCCAACTCCATTTTATGCGCACTATAGACAAAAACAATCACCTTGTATAAATTTGCCTTTGAACATATCAAAATATAGAACAAAGGTACAAGCTTTAATTAACATTAAAAGCTTACTTTATATAGTCCTCAAGCTCATCACAATTGTTCAATATAAATGTATGAATTTTTTCCAGCTCTGAGTCAAGGAAATTGCCCCTTTTGGGCCCTCCAAATGGACGACCAGGGCATGAAAAAATGGACAATTCACCAGTATTATATCCCCTATCATTGTTTCGTTCAGGCTTGTTGAATATTGTATCAATATTGTCTAGGTACATAGAGCAGAATGTCAAGCATTCTTTATCTATGTACCGCTCAGCAATGCATCCCTCTGGCCGGGCCTTGTTCCCAACATAACTTTTCAGCACTGTCATATGTCTTTCTCAAAGGAAAATAAAAGAAATTAGAAGATTGCAGTGGTCTTTAATAAAAAAAAACTTACAAGGCTATATGTACAACTCTCTACCTCTCAAATGGGAACATCCAATGATATTGAGCTGGACCGCCAAGGATAGCTTCAGCAGGCAAGTGAACCATCAAGTGCATCATTATATCGAAGAAAGCTGGAGGGAACAACCTCTCTAATTTACATAAGATGACTGCAATTTTTTGGCCTAACTCCTCCAGAACCTCTCTATGTATTGTTCTAGCACATAATTTTTTGAAGAATTCACTTAACTCGAATAGCACTTGCCGAACTTCTTTTGTTAAACTTCCACGGATTGCAAGTGGGAGTAGCCTTTGTATAAAATGTGGAAGTCATGACTTTTCATTCCAGAAATTTGAAACTAGCCACTCTTTATACATCGGCAAATGTTTGAGGCAAACCCATCTGGATATTTGACAGAATTCAAGAACTCACATACTTTTTTTTTCTCCTCCTTGGTTAGGCTGTAACAGGCATGTGGCATGATATAAGAGTCGCCATTTGGAATCAAATGTAGCTCTTTTTTCAAACCCAAATCCTTCAAATCTTGACGACACAACCAGTGGTCTTTGGTTTTGTTTTCAATATCCATAATTGTGGCAATGACAGCCTCTGAGACATTTTTTGACACATGCATTAAATCCAAATTATGCCTAAGAAGGAGGTCTGCCCAATATGGTAACTCAAAGAAACAACTTTTCTTTGTCCAGTTCAAACCACTCTCAGAACGCTTGCGTTTCTTTGCATTGGATTGCGCCTTGGTCTTCCCAAAATTTACCTCCATATTTTGTACCTGATCCAAAATTTCATTTCCAGATAAAGGTGCAACAGGATTCCTAAAGTCCACATTGCCATCGAAAGGTTTTTTTTCTCGCCGCCAAGAATGGTCAATGGGTAAGAAGCGGCGATGACCTGTGTAACACAACTTTTTTCGGTGTGGTAAATGTACGCAAGTTGTCTCAACCATGCAAATAGGACATGCTTGATACCTTTTCGTACTCCATCCGGACAGCATTGCATAAGCTGGAAAATCATTTATAGTCCATAGTAAAGCTGCCCGGAGGTCAAATTTCTTGCCACTATATGCATCATATGTTTCAACACCAAGCCACATTTCATTCAGTTCATCTATTAGAGGCTCCATGTAAACATCAATCTCATTTCCCGGGGATTTAGGCCCAGGAATTAGCATTGATAGGAAAAAGAAAGGATCTCTCATACACTTCCAAGGGGGCAGATTGTATGGCACTAGATAAATAGGCCAGATGCTATAAGCACTAATCATGGTCCCAAAAGGATTGAAACCATCAGTTGCAAGACCTAACCTCACATTTCTAGGATCAACGGCAAAGTCCGGATGCAACCTATCAAAGTGTTTCCATGCTTCACTGTCTGCTGGATGCCGCATGATGTTATCATCATGCACACACTTTTCTTTATGCCATCTCATATCTGAAGCTATTTCTTTGTGGGTATATAATCGTTGCAGCCTAGGTTTCAAAGGAAAGTAACGCAAAACTTTGCGTGGAACTCTTGAACCTGCCATCTTGTAGCGAGGTTCTTTACAATTTAGATTTGGACAAGTGTCAAAATTTTCATTTTCCTTGCGGAAGAGAACACAATCATTGACACAAGCATGGATTTTTTTAGATTTAAAACCTAAGTCTCGAATGAGCTTCTTAGCATCAGCAAAAGACTTGGGAACTGTGGCTTCAGGAGGTAGTGCATGCCTAAAAATTTCCAGCAATGCATTGAAGGACTTTATAGTCCACCCGCTCATTGTTTTCAAATGGAGCAAAGTGACTACAAAGGATAGCTTTGAGTAAAAATGATTCCCTGGATACAGCTCCTTTTTGCATCTTCTAACAATTTAAGAAAGTTATCTGTGTCACTATGATTCGCATTTAGACTATCATCTGTTGATTCTTCCCTACCAGCCCAATTGTCCCCCCATTGTGCTGTCCCAATGTCGTGCAACATGTCATTTAAATCTTCAGTATCACTATCCTCCTCTCCATCCCCATGTTTAGTACTATCCCCACAATTTTGGTGTCGAAATTGTTCCCCATGGTGTATCCATCTTGTGTAGCTTTTACGAATGCCTTGAGTCAATAAATGATCCCCCACAACTGTTTTAGTTTGGTTACAAAAATTATTGCATTGTGTACATGGGCATGGAATTTTTTGATTTTCAACTTTTTGAGAATATGCAAATTTGAGGAAATTTTTGACTCCGAGTTCATAAGCCTTGTCCTTCCTATTGCTAATCTTCATCCAAGTTTTATCCATGTCCTAGATATAGACACATCAGCCTTTAGTACAAAATACTTTTCTAATATCAAACTAAAGAGAATAATTTGTTAACTAGCTTTTTCAAAAATTAAGGCTACAAGTCATATGAAAAGCAGCCATAAAAGTAATATGAAAATTCATATGAAAAGCCATGAAATCAGTATCATATATCAAGAAAAGTAATATGTAAAGCAGCCACGAAATGAACATGAAATTAACCATGAAAGCAGTTTCCTAAAATCCAAAAAAGCCATATGTAAAGCAGCCATGAAATTAACCATGAAATCAATAGAAATTAAAGAGGAGAGACTTCAACAAATGCACTAGCAATCAACAAATGTTAATACCAACTGATGGTTAATACCAACAAATGCACTAGCAATTAACAAACAAATGTTAAAGAGGAGAGACTTCTAAAGCTCAGACTTTAAAACAAACAGAACAGAACAAAAAATACGCTTGTTAATACCAACCCAAAAAAAAAAGAACAAAAACAGGGGAAAATTAAAAGAAGAACAAAGTCACAAACGATGTTAAATCCAGATACCTCTACGATGTTATGGAACAAAGTCAATAAAAGAAGAACCGTACACAGAAATTTCTCAAGATACAAACTGAAAATGCAACATTTCAGAAGCCCAAATTGCCTCGAATAATGGCAAGGAAATGAAGCCTTTCGGGGGTAGGACAGAAGCCATTGGATAATGAGCTAACAAAAACAGGGGAAAATTAAAATGTAGGTTCGAAAATGGCAAGGAAATGAAGAACAAAGAACAAACTTCAGTTGAACTTACCTAAGAAATGTATAGCTTTCCCCAATTGCCTTGGATTTGCTGGTGCTAAAGAGCTCGACGCGGTTGCGGGTCAATAGAGGGGAGAAAGGGCTATCGTCAGTGGTGAAGGAAATGCTGAAGAATAAATTATGGTGCTGGATAGCTCGGACTTCAGTGGCTGATGGTGGTGGATAGCGGCGGACTTCAGCGGTTAACGGTGGTGAGCGGCATTTCGACACGGTTGCGGGTCAATGGAGGGGAGAAAGGGTCATCGTCAGTGGTGAAGGAAAGGCTGAAGAATAAAGCTCAAGTTGCTGGGTAGCGGCAAACTTCAGCTGCTGATGGTGGTGGATAGCGGCGGACTTCAGCGGCTAACGGTGGCGAGCGGCATTTCGAATCTACGGGAAGGAAGGGTTAGTTCACCATAGGAAGGAAAGACTGAGAATGAAATTTGTCTAAGTGTTGGAAGAGAGAAGCGGCGAGACTTTTGTTTGTGTGTGAACAACCAAAAACGACGTCGTTTTGTAGAGATTTCAGCCACCCGCCTCGCGCCTCTTTCAGATTTCAGACTGGCGCTCTTTTTTTTTTGGCATCTAAGCACATCTTTGAGATTCCAGGATTCACACCTTTAGCTTCATACATTTTTTTTCTTTTTTTTTTCCCTGGTCAAATTTTTTTTTCAGGTTTCTTTTTTCATACTTAATCTCTTTTTTTTTTCCTTAATCTCATCTATAAATATCAAATAAATTATTTGATATTGGTTTCTTTTTTGTGCATGTATATATATATATATGTGTGCTTGTTTGTGTCTATATACATCTTTTTGGGTTTGGACAACTCAATATACAAATTATTTAAGAAATTACCTTACAATAAAACTTACACAATAAAACATGTTTCAAAAATTTAACATGCATAGAATCGCTTATATACAGTATAGCACTTCTTACTCATGCTTATACTACTCTTTGTCTATTACTTAGTTTTTATAATAAATTAAAAGAAACATGTAATCAAATATTCTGTTAAATGTGTGGCAACTCTCAATCTTATTGCACAACAGATATTTTACTGAATAATTTTAATTTCGTATATACCCATTCCATATGAAAATAATTATTACTTATGATGTATTACACGTTATACTAATCTTTCACAGTGCTAACATTAGACTACAAATTATATTCAATTACACTTTTTCAAATTATTTCAGTTATTGATTTTTGGGGGTTGTTATAAGGAATACGTGAAAAAATTTTTATGCTCAGACATGTCTATTATGTCAACTTAGCAAAAATTACAAATATCTAAAAATAATTTGTTATTATATCATTTGCATTTTGCTAATACGTAATGAATAGGGGCTAAATTATAAAATTAAGGTGTCATATCTTCGGTGCTTTTGCTCATATAAAAGAATTGGGGGCTAAATAATAAAATTAGGGTGCCATAGTAGAATTAGTGAAATTTGATGAAAATACTATAGAATTGCTTATATACAGTATAGCACTTCTTACTCATGCTTATCCTACTCTTTGTCTATTACTTAGTTTTTATAATAAATTAAAAGAAACATGTAATCAAATATTCTGTTAAATGTGTTACAACTCTCAATCTTATTGCACGACAGATATTTTACTGAATAATTTTAATTTCGTATATACCCATTCCATATGAAAATAATTATTACTTATGATGTATTACACGTTATACTAATCTTTCACAGTGCTAACATTAGACTACAAATTATATTCAATTACACTTTTTCAAATTATTTCAGTTATTGATTTTTGGGGGTTGTTATAAGGAATAATAAAAAATTCGTGAAAAAATTTTTATGCTCAGACATGTCTATTATGTCAACTTAGCAAAAATTGCAAATATCTAAAAATAGATTGTTATTATATCATTTGCATTTTGCTAATACGTAATGAATATGGGCTAAATTATAAAATTAGGGTGTCATATCTTCGGTGCTTTTGCTCATATAAAAGAATTGGGGGCTAAATAATAAAATTAGGGTGCCATAGTAGAATTAGTGAAATTTGATGAAAATACTATAGAATTGCTTATATACAGTATAGCACTTCTTACTCATGCTTATCCTACTCTTTGTCTATTACTTAGTTTTTATAATAAATTAAAAGAAACATGTAATCAAATATTTTGTTAAATGTGTTACAATTCTCAATCTTATTGCACAACAGATATTTTACTGAATAATTTTAATTTCGTATATACCCATTCCATATGAAAATAATTATTACTTATGATGTATTACACGTTATACTAATCTTTCACAGTGCTAACATTAGACTACAAATTATATTCAATTACACTTTTTCAAATTATTTCAGTTATTGATTTTTGGGGGTTGTTATAAGTAATAATAAACAATTTATGAAAAAATTTTTATGCTCAGACATGTCTATTATGTCAACTTAGCAAAAATTACAAATATCTAAAAATAGTTTGTTATTATATCATTTGCATTTTGTTAATACATAATGAATAGGGGCTAAATTATAAAATTAGAGTGTCATATCTTCGGTGCTTTTGCTAATATAAAAGAATTGGGGGGTAAAATATAAAATTAGGGTGTCATAGTAGAATTAGTGAAAGTTGATGAAAATACTGTAGTATACAGTGATGCAAAAAGTTGTCACAAAATTGGAACTGGGTAGACTTTCAATGACAACAAGTTATGTTGTCACTGTAGAGAGAGCGTTTGTGACGACTTTACTTGAGTTGTCATAAAATCATTTCCCGCGGCATCAAATGAGATGCGCGCCAACTATTTCGTGACGAGTTGAGAATGACAACTTCCAATGTTGTCACTGATTATGCTTGTGCTGTACTCATCTGTGATGACACCTAATGTCGTCACTGAATTAGGTTATCTGTGACAAGATTTTTGTTGTCACATAAATTTTTGTCACGGAAAAATATATTTCTTGTAGTGATACATTAGTACAAATACCGTTAGTATTACTAGTGATAAAGGGCACACTCAATCTATATGCAATTTAAAACAATCACTTTTTATATGGAAGAAATTGATATAAAATTTTAATAAACAAAAAAACTTTGATCTTTTAAAATCTTTTTTAATAATATTTTAATGAATTTGGTAATTATACTGTTTATGGTTGGTTATCGATGAAAGTTAGTTATGCTATTGGATGACATACATAGACAACATGTTAAGCAAATGATAAAAGTATAATTAAGTGATCATGATGATAATGTTGAAAATTTAAAAGTGACAAATATGGTCTAATTAAATTTCACCTATTTGCACTTCGGTTATTATGTCATCAATTCATTCTCAGTAATTTGGTCTAATACAATTACAAATGCATTTGTTAAACATTTCTTTATGTTCTACCCACAAATATAATAAAACAATCATGCAACAACATATTACTTCACCTACATATATAATGAATCAATTTATGTAATTAAATGAATCAAAATTTATCTAATTCTGCACATACATATATTATTTATTTTTTCTAATTTCTTTTCACTTATGTATCTAACTTTACATTTTCTTCATTATGTCTATTGTTCATAAATTAGGAAACTAATATTAATAATATCTTGCATCTTTTCACATGGGTTAACGTGGGTGAACCGATGGTGGAGGTGAACCCATGTGACATGTGAACATGGGTTCACCTTCACTGACGAATCGTTTGGGTTATTGTAATGTGGAACCCACCATCACAACACTCCTTTACGTTCCGGTAGCCTTAGCCCACACCAAAAACAACCTCGAATTTTGTTTCTCCTAACGTGTCTTGCTCTCGTCACATGCGCACCGCATCAAACCACTTTACCAATGCATTGGTACAAACCACCATACCAATCCTTAGAATTTTGTCCAGAGTATAAGGAGAATCAACTACGTATGGGGACTTGGTTATGGAAAGGAAAATGCTTCAGGGCAGCCGCCTATGAGTAGCATTTGGTTTCATCAAAGCAAAGGCCTATTGCACCTTTTTGTTATTCTTGTTTTTGGATATTTGGACCATGGATATTGAAGATTTTGAGAAAAGTATGATAGTGGTCATTCATGTTTTAAGTTGGCAACGAACAGGATGTAATCAATGAAAATCTATTAATTAGTAAAACAAACAAGCAATTTTGCGTTGCATGATAGACATGATGCTCAAATTCAAAGGGAAATAACGATTTAATAGCTAAAGTTGAGATTTTAAAATTCAGAAATCATGGTTTCAAATCTCTTTTCCCTTCTTCGTTTCTTAAATCACATTTCTCTTTTTCTAGAAGTTAAAAAAAAATGTACTCACAAAATATAAAGGTACCTAAGAAAATGGTACAAGAATAAAATATACCACACCCACACAAAAGCACCAAAATAATCAAGGGATGCTGAACTGTTTTCTTCTTTACTAACATTACCCTGAAGCTTGGGCAGCAAATCAATAGAGAGAATTGACGTTCCCTTTTTCTTTTCTATGTGGAAAAGAAGCATAACATTAGATGTCAGTTTCATTATTCAAAGGAATAGTGTACATTTCCATAGGTACAATTGATCGTGGACAAAGACTTGGCATAAAAAAACAATACGGTCAATGTGTGTAGCATTTGACTTCGATAGGCAGCATGACCCGCCTTTGGAATTCCAGGGCTCTTGTCACTATTACTAACAGAAAATTTTTTTAGTGATTAAGGGCTTAAATTTCGATGGATAGTGATCAATCAAATTTTATAAAAAGCCCAATTCCGCTTTGAAGCGCAGGCTAAAGCTCAGAAAAGTGTCTTTTTTTAGTCAGTTTCCTTTTCTGCTAGTTTCGTCCGAAAAAAAAATCCATTCTTGACCTGACCAACTGCCCATCCTACATCCTTCACTTTTGAGTTTTCTGGAAGGCAACAAATTGTGTAATTTCACCAGAGCTATAAGCTTTTAGAAACCACATATTTATTTGAAACCATGGGCTTATAAATAGCTTTTGAAATAATAGCCATTCACTAGAACCAGTGTGTGGTATAATAGGCACTACTCTTATGATAACATTGCTCACAAGCTCAGCTGACTGACTTTATTGCAACCGTCTATGAGCTATGAAAGACCAGGAACCGTGTAATGAGAGCTATTGTTAAGGAAATATGCTTTGTTGTTGCTTAATTACACAATGTCACCTTATACAAAGGCAAATTGGGACCTCGCTATTGGGTTGGGAATTTCACAAGCTTTCTTTGTATAGTATTTACCATACCTACCTAGAACATGATATAGTATTCAGCAGCATTGCATTTTTGACGCATTGAGTCTTGAACACGTTATACAAGCTTATTTCCTTATTAACAATTTGCCCAAAAATATTCTAAGAAGGAAAATTTGAAGATAACAGGGGGAGTATAGTTACAAATATTGTATAAGACTGAAACAACAAACAAAGATCCTCCTCTATCATACCGTTTATTTTGATTTTGGGCAAATTACACTTTACCCCCTTGTGCTATAGTTAATTTCCACGTAATCTCCTATAGTTTTAAAAACTATATATAACCCCCTCATAATTTGGATTAAAGTGTCAAAATAATGGAAATAATCATTCATAACGGAACCTATGAAAATATAGAAATTACCGTGTTTAAAAATTAAAATGGCCGAAGTGACCAAATATATAAACATAATATGTATGATACTCTAGCCCTGTATGCCTTAATGCTTTACCATATAATCTCTTATGGTTTAATGTTTTACCATATAATCCCCTTATGATTTTCAAAATATATACATAATCCCCTTGTGGTTAATAAATAGTTTTCAATTTTTCATAGGGATATTTTTGATATTTTAGGTGACTCCGTTATGGGTTGCAAATTTCGTCACTTTGACACTTTAATCCAAATCATGAGGGGATTATGTATAGTTTTAGAAATTATAGGAGGTTATGTAAAAAAACTAAATCATATGGGGGTAAAGTGTAATTTTGCACTTTGATTTATTTGTGAAAGAGAAATGATGCGATGAAACAAACACATTTATGTTCTGTTTTATTTTGAGGTTAAAACAGAAATTAACATTCATGTCGCCGACGGCCCTTAGCAGTGAACTTCAATCTCGAGTAGATCAAGTTACATTATGAAAGCTGAAAAAGTGAGTTGAGATAATAAGGCCCAGTAATATTGGAGGGTCCGACCCAGATGAGCTTCGCAAACAGCTGGTTGGCCGCTTGAGTTGAACGACTGGAGTCTAAGAAGAAATAATCTTGTGGATTGTCACCAATATTTTAAAATCCGGACCGTCTATTGAATCGGTAAAATGAAAGGGTTGAGAGTCAATCGGTCGGACCGGTTCAATCCCGATTCAATGAATTATATATATATACACACAAACAAACACCTGTGCATAGGTTAAGATATTCCATAGATTTCACATGATAAAAAGTTACATATTTCCAAACACACATGAATTTTTAGAACTATAAATTTAACCAAACAAATTCATCTCAATTATACCTATCATTAAAAACTTTTTAGACCTTTCACAAACCACTACCGTATTTTGAAATAAAATAAAAGTCATTGAAACTTCTGAAATTAAACAAAGTCCAATAGAACTACAGATGCTAAAATCACAACCAACATAAGAGCAATATTATCCCATGTCCAATAGTCTAAATATTAGAACTAACAAAGAACAATATAAAAACTCATTTAATTCTAGAAAACAATCGAAAAATCCAAGCAAGTCTAATTTCTGAGGTTCTTATCATCTTTTTCGTCATTCTTGGACAACAAGTATTTAAAAAAAGCCATCTTGACAAGTCTTCATCATCGTCCAAGAGCATATATGAACAACTGACAAAAACACAAAGCTCATGTTAGTTTTAACACACCAACTAGTTCAAATCTTAAAAATAGAAAAAAAAAAGAACACAAATAAATTTCATACAAATTACCATTTGAATCTTTAATGCCAATCATCATCTTCATCATCATTAAAAAAGTTTCTACGCTGAAATGCTTCTAAATCAACATCTTCCCCTTCATCTTCATTATCTAAAGAAATCAACATATTTAATTGTTCAATTATACACACATTGAACAATTAAACACAATATTAACTTTACTTTTGCATCAAACTAATAACCAATTTCAGTTGGAAATGATAAATAAATTATAATTTCAGCTTTTACTAATACATGAAACTAACCTTCAAATGGTTGAGAATTTGAACCTTGATCATGAACTGGAATTTCTTCAAGTTCTTCATCTAACTCATCATAATCAAGTTCCCCTTCTTGTTCTTCTTCAACCACCCAAAATTCTGTTTTATCAATGGACTCATAATCAACGGGATCATACGATCTTTTTTGCTGATTATGCCTACAATATTTACACTTAGTTAATATTAAAATATTTTGAAAAAGAATGAAATGTCACTTATAAAAAGGAGTCATTTACATATACCTATTTTGCAAATGCAAATTATAATGCACATGTACAAGATCGTTGAGCCTTTGATGCTTCAACCTGTTCCTTTTTTTAGTGTGAATACATTCAAAAACACTCCAATTACACTCACATCCTAAAGAAGAAGCGGTTTGACTTAAAACCCGAATTGCAAGCTTTTGTAAATTTGGAGCATCACATCCAAAGAGTTTCCACCAATTCTCTGTCATTTTCAAAATTATAATATAAACAAAATAATCATAAATGAAATATATATTTTAGTAAGATTTAAATAGTAAAAGATATAAATTACCTGGCCTGTCTTTCTCACTAGTGAGAATAGCAAGTTTTCTGCCAAAACTTCCCTCCTGCTCTCAATACATTCCAATTTCCTTTGTTAAACTTTCCACACTACACCAATCCACTTTTGACTCTATGTAATCCAACAAACCATTTGTAATTTCTGGATGTGCAGAGAATGTGGCAGTGTCATACTGAAAAGCAGGATTTAAAAAATAGGCTGTAGCATGCAAATTTTTCCTCAACATTTGATCCCACCGGTCATTGATGACATCAACGTAAGCCTTATACAATCTTTCACTATTTCTGAACAACTTCTTGATGCCAGTAATTGCTCTAAACATACCTTCATAAACATATCCCAAAGAAGGCCTTTCATCAGTGTCACAAACTCTCAACAACCGAATAAGAGGACCCATTATTCTTACTGTGATCAAATAGTTATTCCAAAATCTATCATCCAAAACAATTTGTTTGACCTCTTTTCCCTTGCTCATTTTCAAGAACTTTTTATAATCTCTACTTGTGACTAAAGCTTGTAAACTATCTTTGTGATCATGTAAACTCTTTAGTGCAATAAAAGCAGTGGCAAATCGAGTTTCTCCCGGTCGAATAATCTACTTCCACCCATTAGTTTTTCTCAATCAATTCAAAGTAAATTTATGATTATACACAAAAGTAGTTACTGTGGAAGCAAGAGATACTAGAGATCTAACAGTAGTCATGTCACCAATATCCTTCAAAATCAAATTGATACAATGGGGCAGCACATGGAGACCAGCAAATAGTTGGATATCTTTCATTCAATAAAGTTCCCGCAGCCTTATAATTGCTAGCATTATCAATGACCAAATGCACCACATTCTTTGGACCAACCATTTCAACAATTTCAACAAAAAAATTGCACAAATTTTCTGCATTTGTCACAATGTCCGAGGCATCTACAGATTTAATGAAAGATATACCCTTGGGACAATAAACTAGAAAATTGATTAACGGTCTTTGTCTACTATCTTTCCACCCATCGCCCATTATAGTACATCCAGTTTCAGCCCAAGTGTTCGAAATGAATCAACAACCAACTTGACATCTTTCTTTGCATCTTGCAACAAATTGACTCTTAAAGAATGATAAGTTGGAGCTTTATAACCATGGCCCATTGATGCTATTTGATCACTAGCTTTTTGAAAAAATGGAGAATTAACAACATTCATTGGAATACATGCATCATAGAACCAAAGAGCAATGGCCATATCAGTATTTTGCCATTTATCCTTGCTTTGCAAACAAGCCTTAATAGTAGGTTGAGAACTATCACGTCCACCCTTAAAGAAAGTATGAATACCTGTGGGAGTAGTGGCTTTTCTTTTTCCTTTACCAGATGATATACCAACCTCATTCATTGATGTTTCCTTTACTCAATGAGGAGGAACCTCTTGCACTTCATCACCCTCAAAGTCATGCACTAGTCGTCCAAAAGGATTTTCCACCCCAAAGTCTCCTCTCTTTTCTTTTGATTTTTTTTCATTCACTTGTAAAGATGATAATCTTGCAAGTCTTACTGCTGGATCAACCTTTGAGCATGAGGTAATACTGCCTGTTACTCCTGCTAAGTGTTGCTTCATTCGATGGATGCCACCCCCTTGAAATACTTTAAAGCAATGAGTGCATGTCATGGTTTTTCTTCCTTGTGCATTTCTGCCCTCAGAAACATGTCCCCATGCTATATCTGTCTTCTGTCTATGACCATGAGGTTGACTTGCAGATTCTTCACTATTGAATGCTCCAGATGGTGAACATTGTGAGTTACTACCACTACCGGCATCCATTCTAAAATGAGATATCTAAATACAATTAGTCAAACAAATAAATTAATTAAATGGTTAGTTCTAATTTGAGCAAAATCTGATTAATATATAGACAAAAATCTATTGTGTTTACATTAGTCAATGGAAGAAGATGAACAAAACTCTCTAACATGCAATAATTTTCTGCTATAGAATATTTAGATCACTCAAATATTTGCATATAAAAAAAATTCTTAATTACTAACTTGGTGCGCAATTCTTCTAATCTCCACTTTTGTTTGTGTGTGTCCACCACATATTATGGACTTAAAAATGTTCATCCAACCAAAAAAACTGGTTTAGTGGTTTTATGAATACTGCCACGCAAATGCACAAGTAATTGGTTCACCAAAGACTTTAATTGGACCTTTGTTAATTTCTTTTTTTTTAAGCTAGGCTACAATGTTGGTGCAAATTTTGGAATTTTTTCTTGTGTGTAATTCACCTAGAAGGTTAGTTATTATTGTAAAGAAAGTGCAATTATTGTCAGTTTTGAGTTTCTTATCTGAGGATTATTTTTCTATACCAAACTAAGATCCTATATTGATTTACTTTTCTAGCTTTCTTGTAATTGAAGCATACGTATCTTCTACGTGGTCATAACCAATTGGTATCCCAAGTCTGCAACGAGTTGGATGACATTTTCAATTACGGAATGGAGAATATGGGGGTATGAAGCTTGCTTTGGTCAAAAGCTGTGCTTTTTAGCTAGACGGACCAAAGATTATGGTCCTACTGACTTTGAAACTCAAGCCACCCAAATGATTAAAAAAAAATTTTTGAGCCAGAGTGTCATTCTGGTTTAGGACCCTGTCAATTAATGCCATATTATCCAAGTTGCAAGTAGTGTCCACCATATAAAAATCAAAATGCTACAATTAATAAAATCAAAACACGTCCTTCTCAAGCAAAATTCATCAAACAGTCCCTCTCAAGCAATTCATCAAACAACTGGCGAGTCAACTTGAGACACCCCCATTTCACTAAATAAATGTAATGTTTCTAGCCAGAGACCCAACAAAGACATCATCAATTGTTGAAATTCCACAAGAAATAGAGTAAAAATTGAATTTTTTTCTCTAAAGTTTATATAACAACAATTGATATATTTTAAAATCAACTCAAAATATTTAATTTAATCCATAATTCTAAGTTAAATAGGAAAAATACGGACCATAATTAGCATATACACATCAAGTAACCAACTAAGAGCAACCAAAAAAAACAAAGAAAAGGTAAACTAACCTGGTAAATTGATAATGGCTTGAAATTTTAGAGGCTGACTAAACCATGCACTTCAATGCAAGAACAATTGATACTTCAACTTTTGAAATGAAAACAAAAGAAAATTGGAGTCCTTGGAGATTGAAGAAGAGAATTGAAATTGGCTTTTGTCATTGATAGTTGACCGAGACAAGGAAACAGAGAAAGCCAGGCGACGTATTTGCAAATCGGAGAGAAAACTCTTTAGTTTAGGCCTTAGGGTTAGAGCCGTTGGTTATTGCCTTATTGGTACTACTAGTCTACTACTTGGTGGCTGACCGAAAATAGGAAGTCAAATGTTTTAAAAATAAATAACTGTGGTTCATGGTTTTATACGGTTTGAACGGTTTTTCTCGGGTTTGACCGGTTCTTGAGATAAGTCAAACTAAGATATGAACCGGACCGTGTCCATGGCCGGTTTGCGGTTCGATTGGTTGAACCAATCGATCCGGTCCAGTTTTTAAAACATTGTTGTCACATAGCTCGTATTCTTTTATTCCCCTCTTCCCCCCATAGCCACCAACTCCTCGAAAAGGACCACTACCACAGCATCCACTCTTTAACTTCTTTAAGCCTTCCATGTAATTAAACCAAAGTGCAAAAATGGAAACTCATTGTTAGTAACTCCACCATTCAATGCAGGTTTGCTAGAAAAGTTAAGCACTGGTATAGTTAGTTTTAGGTTCGGAGTTTCTACTGTCGCGGCCCATTTTTTAAAATTAAAATTTATTGTTGAAAAAATGATGAGTTTATTTAAAATTAGTTTTTTATTTTAGAGAATAAATAAAAGGGAAATTTGCCAAATTGGTCCCTAACATTTATCAAAAACACTTTTTTAGTTCCTAACATATAAAATCAGCCAAAATTGTCCTTCACATTTAAATTGTGATCCAATTTGGTCCTAATGCTCATTTTTGCTCCTTTCTTCGGTTAAAAATAGCATGCCCCTCTCACGTGGTCATATTTTCAAGGGCAAAATTGGAAAACAAAAGCTTTACTCAACTGGCTAGTCTGTTACACTGTGTAGCAATTTGTGCACCGAGAGAGACAAAGAGAGAGAGAGATTTATCAGCTAGCGGCAGAATCTTATCATCATCATGTCCCCAATTGTAATCAGCAATACAATTTCTCTTTCAAAGTTGATAAGATTACTGCTATCATCATTATCATCATCGACAATACCTACCCGATTTGAAATCTCCCAATCGATCCGTAATATCCCTCACATATGAAAACCTTTTCAGGATCAAAACAGCAATGGAAAAGGGAGATGGGCAGTGGCGCCAAGCAGAAGCAGCTACCCAAGTGGAAAATCCACTTTGAGAAATCCCCAAAGCAAAAAATCCAACCTCCTCTGGAATTCGTCTGCCCCATCCCGGCTCCCTCATGGTTGACCCTATTATTGTCTCCTCCGACCACTCCTTCGAGCGTAACTGCATCGATGCCTGCAAGTCCCTCAACTTCAGACCCACCCTCCCTGACAGCTCTATTCCCGATTTCTCCACCCTCATCCCTAACCTCGCCCTCAAGTCCACTGTTCTCAGTTGGTGCCATTTTACTCTCTTTACCCCTTCTCCCAAACCCTTCGATTTCTGCTCCGCTCATAACCTCATTCGTACCTTATTGCTCGCTTCCCGTTCCCAACAGAACCCTAATCATCAATTATCAAAGTTCTCTTCCCAAGAAACCGAGCTGACTCGGACGCCTAGTCAAGTTTCCGCCAGCTCCAAGGAATCCGTGACGGCCGCCACTGTCATCAACAAGCCCACCACTCCTTTACCTTTCACCACCCGCCCCTATTGTTGCTGCTCTTCTTCGCCCTCCTCGGATATTGAGTCCTTGTGTCACTCTAGCTCCCTCGAAGAAGACAAGTTCATGACCAAGCTCCGGAGCTCTCAAATGTTCGAGCAAGAGGAGGCTCTGCTTTCCCTCCGGAAACTAACCCGGACCCAGGAGGAATCCCGGGTGAATCTCTACACTGCGTGTCTACTCTCGGCTTTCCGGCCTTTGATCACCTCCAAATATGCTTCTGTTCAAGTGAACTCAGTCACCGTTGTGGTGAACCTGTCCTTAGAGAGTCGAAGCAAGATAAAGATCTTGAGGTCAGGGATCGTCCCCAGTAGATCTGGGATTTGTGTTTTCTAATTTTGCCCTTGAAAATATGACCACATGAGAGGGGCGTGCTATTTTTAGCCGGAGAAAGGAGCAAAAACGAGCATTAGGACCAAATTGGATCACAATTTAAATGTGAAGGACAATTTTGGCTGATTTTATATGTTAGGGACTAAAAAAGTGTTTTTGGTAAATGTTAGGGACCAATTTGGTAAATTTTCCTAAATAAAAAAAATGACCTAATATAGGACTTAAAATGTGATTTGGGTCCAAAATTTAGGCTAAAAAGGGTTTTTAAAGAAAAATAGGAGTCGCCACTTGATATTGAATTTAGGTGTACCAAGTCACCCAAATATATATATAAAATAGACAAAACCCTTTTTAGACGACTTCAGGTCTTGAAAAACAAAAGAACAAAGTTTGGGAGTCACGATTGAAGAAAGGAAAGACAAAGATTTGATAAGTTCAAATGTAAGGCACCCTTTCAATCTAACCAAGGTTAGTTGCGAGATTTAGTTGAAAATTTTCTTAGTTTAAACTATAAAACTTATCATATTAGGATGCTTCTACATGGATGTGAATCTAGATCTAGGGGTATCGGGAGGGTCGGAATGTCTCTTCAAAATTTAATTGGTGCAAATTACATTAATTGCGACGCCCAAGAGTGATTCCTTGAAGAGATCACGAATATGTAAAACATGAGACTCAAAAAGAGAAAATTATATCTATATATATGTGACCTAAAAGAGGGGAATGCAACATAACGGGTATGGGATGCTAAAATCCGTGACTCGAATTTTCCTTCTTATAGAGGGGAAAAGAGCATGCTAAAGTTAAGAAACCATATTCGTTCATTTTTCATATTTGAAGGATGACTTTCCTAATCCAGTCAAGCAAATGGACTAACCTATTTCTAATTTTTTAAATGGAATGCAAGTCTAAATATCATGTTTCGCGCACATAGGAATAAGGGAGATAATATATAGAGGAAAAATCATGCAAGGTGAGAAAAAGACCCTAAAATAAAAATATGGATAAAATGCAATAAATGTCACTCAAAAATGTGATTCTAACTCGTAAACAACCCTAAGGGTCTAGCATTAGATTAGTCCATTTCTATAGGTTCTCACTAGCGTTGGACTAGTGAGAAATCGAAAAAAAGGACCACAATTAGCATTGGATTAGTGTGGTGACGTCATGCATTTATTATAGACTAGTTAAAATGACATCAGAAGTTTGTTCTAAAACACAAGCACCCGCTAGGAGGGAAATTGATTGATCTACTAGAATATGGGATTCAGATGTAGCTTGTGCTGTCATTGAGGTTGACTAACAGGCAACGATGAACTCCTACCATTGTTTCCTCTTCCAGACAATCAACGGTCCCCACAACCGGGAAGTGGTAGACACCTGCCATGTCTGGTGAAAGTATTTATTAAAACTAGGAGGGGATCACCGGGCGAACGCACGGTGTGAAATTAATAGGTAGTATGCCCAGTGTAAAGTCCATTGTAATTATTTTTTTTAAACAAAATAGATAATCCATAATTAGGAGTAATGACTAAAATAAGTTATAAAACTATGTTGGCCAAATATGTTGAGTCAAGGCCAAGTATATTAATAAAGAATGCAGTTAAAAAAAATTCTATAAATTATTACAAGTTGTATGCATAATTGGATACTAAGTGTTTACTAACTATGGTTCAAGCTTGCATTTCTCAATCTCTTTACAATGCCGAATATCGTTCAAGAGTTTATTTGTCTTCCTCTTCCTAGAGCTTATTCGCATAATCTCCTACCGCCATGTTTTTATCCTGCACAAGAGGCAATGCAATTTCATGCAATTTTATGTTTAAGCCATATGTTTAAGATCCATCAGCATACGATGCCGTTTGATTGATCAAAAGGAAAAAGGAAAAAAAAAACCCATAAATCCTCAAACCATATGCAAAAAAAAGTTCCAAAGGTAAAAAGTTCTTCAATATAAAAGACTTCCAAAGGTAATAAGTAGATTAACAATTAATCGCAAAAAGGTTGATAAATAATTGGGATTTATTTGGCAACCAAAAAGAGTGTTAATAATTACAAAAAGCTGGTAATTAAATGTTATTTGCTAGGCAATAAAAAGTGACAATTCACTTCCAAAAAAATAAAAAAAAAATTATCAATTGATTGCAAAAGTTGGTAATTAGATGTGGTTCATTTGGCAACAGAAAAAAAGTGTTAATAATTGCAAAAAACTAACAATTAAATGTGATTTATTAGGCAATATAAACTCAAATTGTTAATTAATTAATTAACAATTAATTGCAAAAAATTGATAATTAAACATAATTTGTTGTACAACCCAAAATAAAAGAGGACATTTTTTATGACATTTGAAAAAATTTTATAATTAAATGCATTTTTTGTGCAACCACAAAAAAAGAAGCCAATTTTTTTAATAATTCCAAACAATTGTTAATTAAACATGATTTGTTGGGTGACCAAAAACTTGACATTACTAATTAGTTATTAACAATTAATTACAAAAATTTGGTAATTAGATGTGATTTGTTGGACAACCAGAAAAAATTTGACAATTAAAGGTAGTTTTTTGGGCAACCACAAAAAAGAAGTCAATTTTTTGCTAATAATTGCAAAAAAATTGTTAATTAAACGTGATTTGTTGAATGACAAAAAACATGGCATTAAATTAGTTATTAACAATTAATTGCAAAGAATTGATAATTGGATGTGATTTGATGGACAACAAAAAAAAGGAATCCAAAATTTTTGTTAATGTGATTTGTTGGATAAAAAAGAAAGAAGCAAAATTTTAGCACAATCCTACATGCAATTGGAGGACTACCACCTCTCATCCAATCAAAACTCGCCACATCACCATTTTCATGTGCAATTGGGAGGACTACCACCAATTGATGAATCAGAGGATGACAACTCATCAAATTGGAATCAATTGGAGGACTACCACCAATTGGCCAATAGAAGAGCGCCACATCAGCAAGCAATTCAATTGGAGGCGATTGCATTCACACATAGACTATATATGTTAATAAATAAACCATATAAAGTATAATTAAAACAAATAAACACATAAAACAAATAGAGCACGAACACATAAAACATAATATCTAGATGCAAAAATCATAAAGAAAGTGAATAAACATATAAACACACAAGCATGCAAGTACACAAGCAAATAAACACACATAAAGAGCTAACTATTACATTTGGGGCCCTAACTACAATCTAAGGGGGGAATTTGAAAAACTAATAACCTAACTATTACATTCATCTAACAAATTATATTTCTAGCAAAAATAAAATCTATCTATTACATAGCCTAACTAAATACATCTTTTGGGCACCTATCTATTACAATTTGACATTTAAATGCCTTCCAAAAAATCATCAAATATTAAATGAAATAAATAAAATGGATGAAAACTTAAAACGAATAATGAAAAATAAATAAAAAGAAAAACACTCAAAACATGCTATCATATATAAAAACACCTAGGAGCACATAAGAGGATTTAAAATAATAAAAGAAGATACCTCGTTTGAAGTAGTAATTAAATGAGATTGGATTTGTCCTATTTATACTCCAAAATTAACAAAATAATCAAGACACCAGTTTAATTAACAAATAAAAGGAATAACATGTAAACATAGTGCAAATTCACTTTATCATTATAAAGAAATGAAAATAATCATGCAATCTACCAATTAAAAAGCATTTAAATGAAGTATGGTTAACAATTAAAGAAAATAGACAAATTATACTTAAAAAATCAAAACTGTCAGGGATCTAATTGTAAAAAAATAAGAAAATTTTTAGGGTCAAATTATAATTATTACAAAGATTAGGAGTCAAAATTAAAGAAAAATAAAGTTCAGGGATTAAATTCCAATTAAATTAGAGACCTAATTCCGAGAAATAAAAAAATTTTGGAGCCACAGTAAAATTACTTAAAAGGTTAGGGCTAAACTGTAATTTTAGCATCAGATTTTGCAATATGAAAGGCTACTTGGGCCATTTCCATTCTTCTTCGGCCAAGAAATTATTTTGGCCCAAAGAAAAATCCAAGGAAAGGAACGGGCTAGCCCAACTTCCGGTCCACGCAAACCCAACCAAAATGCGTGGGTTTTATCCTCCCAAACCCATGCCATTAACCCAAAAAGTAAAACCAAACTCTTTACCAAAAACTCAATCAAAATAACATTAATCAAATCTTAACTTCTTTTTACTGAATCCAACAAAACAAATATTTCAAGAAATGTGTTTTTTTTCTACTTTTTTTTTTGTCTTAATATGATATTTACTTAATTCTAAGTGACTCATTAATTCTCCATTTCCATTATTGAATATCAGATACATCGTAGTAATTGATACATAAAAAAAACTAATTTTTGTTATGTTACTAAAATTTCAAATATTTAAAAGTTTTTCCCAACACATTACACGAGAAAAGACTCTCACACGAAAAATTCAGCCGAGTTTCAAACCCTCTAGTACATCAGAATGACAACCAACCAGGACTTTACTTGAAGAATACTACAGGATTTAACCTGGCAATACTTTAATTTCCTAATAATATGGGGGCCTTTCACAATTTTCCGTTTTCACTTCGCAGGTGAAGCTGTAGAAGGAGAAACACTAAAAAGAAGAGAGCTGGAATCACATGGGATGCTGTTTGGTTGATGGGGTCCTCTGACCTTTCCCTCTCTTTCCTTTCTTCCAACCGACAATTATGAGCTTTAAACAATAGCAACAAAAAAACCAATTATATTTCCCAATTTATTCTTCTTTTTTCCTCCTTTCCCTTTTCCGATCTAAAATCATGGCTAACGATAAGGTAACCATTCCAATTCACGTTCTCACTTTTTTTCTCTCTTTTTTTTTAATTCCAAAATGTTCGGTCTTGTTTCTTTCTCTTGATAATTAGTTACAGAGTCGTGGAGTTCTTTTTTTTCTCCTTATTTTTCTTTTTGGAGTTAACTTTATAGCAAGTTAAGTCAAAGGTAGCATTCTTCTTGCTTATATTTCTTGAATTTTGTTGGAATGATGCAGCTCTTGACTTGGAAAAAAGAAACTATTTTTAGAAATTGATGGTTTGATTAGCTAAATTTTGGTTCAAATTTGTAGTTTAAGTTAATTTTAGTGCCTTTTGAAGAAATTCCTCTTTTTAAGTAAGTCTGTCAAGTTGAATGAAGTTGGTTTATGGTTAATTTTCTGGATAGCCAAGAGAGGGGCTTGATCTGTATTCTACTTAAAGACATTTTCAACTTGGTCCAGCCCATTCTGAGTAAATTCAAAAACTTTTTTGATCTTGAAATATATTGAGCGTAGCCCTACACATTGATGCCGATTGCACAAGTTGGTTGAGATTGTTAGAAGACAAACTCAATGCAACTGGTTAAGGCCCAACCTTCCTGGCTACAAATTATTTTATTTTATTTTATTTTTTGTGCGTAGCGACATAGGTTTAATCATATTGTAGTAGGATTATTCATTTGATGCATAATATTCAAAACAACTTATTATAATGGCCATTGTTTTCGCATTTTCTAACTCGCAACTGAAGTGGTCTGGTGGGATCTGATGGGAGGCCATGACAAAGAGATACTTTCTGTAAATCATATTATATACTCAGTTCCACTATGCATTTAGTTAATGCAAAACGATTTTTTTTTTAAGTACTGCTTGTTTTCAAAAAGGCAAAAATGTTCAAATTGGCCTTACCTGACCATAGCTTAGAGTATAAAAGTGTATCATAGATTTAACTTTGACCTTGACAGTGACAAAGAATATACTAGGCCAAACTGTGAGATTCTATAATTAGAAAAGGCTAAATGATTTCTTGCTTTGGTTGGTGTGATTGACAGAACAAGATTTTTAGAGACTAGAAAAAAAAAACTTTGGCATCTTAATAATATATTATTGATATATCGGCATACATAAGGTGGATAATATAACTTATTTTGCTTGATATTTCAAATCTTAGCATCATCCTGCAACAAAAGACATTGGAAAGATTATTTGAGTGGAACAAACTTGGTCAGTTGGATTAAGTAAAAGAACGTACTTTCATGTCGAGATATTCGGAAAAGACTCAAGTTTGACGTTTTATCTTTTGAAGTGCCGCCACAACATCCTTCATATTAGTCCGATCTCACGGGCATTCAACACAGCAACTCAAAGCCAATTTGAAGATCACTGAAATACACTCCAATTTCTCATTGAAATGCTCATCTTGCCACCCCAGTAAGTTTGCATCTATAACCTGAGTTGTTGCATTAGGCAGAGATTCTTCAATCCAACTCTTCAGGCTCAAATCATCTTTGAACATTTCATCACTAGGCTTCATTCTTGAAAAGGTTTCCATCAAAACTATACCAAAACTATACACATCAACTCTCGTTGACACCTGCCCTTCAAGTCCATACTCTGTGATATGAAAGGCAATACATCACGCTTAAAGCGAAAAAAAGTAGAAAACATGGAAGATTGACAGCTAATTCACGTAAAAAACGGATAAAAAAGCAACTAAAAAGAAGTCAAATATGCCAAACCTGGTGCCAAGTATCCAAGCGTTGCAAGTGTCTTGGTATGCAAAACACTATTTTCTTCATCCAAAAACTTTGCCATACCAAAATCACTCACATGAGCAACCATACTTTCATCGAGCAATATGTTCCTAGGTTTCAGATCGCAGTGAACCACTGGTGTTGTATAACCAAAATGGAGATATTCCAATGCGGAAGCAACATCCATCATTATGCTTATCCTTTGCAGCAGATCCAGGCAATGGTTGTGGGAGTACAACCATTTCTCAAGGCTCCCATTGGACTTATAATCAAGCACCAAGGCTTTAAAGTCCAAGTTAGAGCAGCTACCAATCACTTTGGTTAGGTTTCTATGGCGAAGGTTGCGTAGAACTTCACACTCTGTATCAAAACTCCCGGAAGTGACTTCTGCTAGTAAAGTGAAAACTTTCACAGCTACAACTGTCCCATCCGTCAAAATACCCTTATATTTAGATCCAAAACCCCCTTTGCCAAGTAAATTGCTTTCATCATAACCATTGGTTGCTTGCACAAGTTCATAGTATGAAATCATTTTTGGCAATCCCATGGGCAACAAATCAGTGTTTCTTGAAATCCCATCCTTTCTTCTGCATCTTAAAAGTAAAATTGCAGCAGTTGTAAGAGCAATTGTTGTTGCTGCAATACCTGATAGAATGCCTAGCATATGAAATACTTTCTTCTGACTGGATTTGTGAATCCGAGGAGAAGGACATGGAGGAACATGAAATCTCTGAGCGCCACACAAGTCATCATTAAACATGAATGATTCATATGTGAAGTTCTCGAAAGGACCACTAGAGGGAATTTCTCCTCTTAAGTAGTTGAAAGAAAGATTAATGTATTTGAGATATAAAAGTGTCTCCAAGGACTTTGGTATTGTACCTGATAGATTATTATTGGATAGATCCAAAAATTCCAAGCTTAACATCTGATTGAGAGAGTCTGGAACAGGTCCCTGAAGTTTATTTTGTGCTAATGAAAGCTTTGCTAAACTTTGCAAGCCTCCTAAGGAACTTGGAATATTCCCATTAAGGTGATTTCCTGACAAATCCAATAGTGTTACTACCTTCAAATTTCCAGTTTCATAAGGTAGTGAGCCACTCAAGGAATTATATGACAGGTTCAACGTCAAGAGATCAGTGAGGTTCCACAAGCTAGCAGGTGTGCTTGAGTTTAATAAGTTCCCGGCAAAGTCAATATCTCCCAAGGAACTTATATTATTTAAGCATGATGGCATTGACCCACGAAACTGGTTTTGCCCCAGATCAATTTGGTACAATCTCTTTAACTTGCAAATGCAATCTGGAATTGAACCACCTAATTGATTAGCACTCAAACCCAATGCTTGAAGATTTTGCAAGTATTCCATTGTGCTCGGAACGGGCCCACTCAGGTGATTTCCATATAGACTCAAAATCATTAGGCTGCTCAAATTCCCAATTGCATCGGGAATGCTTCCCTTGATTCCGCAACCATATGCATGGAATCTCTCCATAGAAGTTGAGAGATTCCCAACTGACATCGGAAGAAAACCGTGCAGTGGATTTTCAGCAAAAACTAATTCTTTCAGATACTTACAATTTGTTAAGTAACTAATAAAGCTCAATTCTCTAGATGAAGGTTCAGTTGTCAAATGATTATCAACGAGATCCAAATCTCTTAGAAGTCTTAGGTTTCCAAGAGAGTTTGGAACTGGACCGCTGAATCTATTTCCACTCAAGTCTAAAATAGTCAGCTTAGACGCGTTTGAGATTGAGGCTGGTATCACTCCATCAAACTCATTCCAAGAGAGAGCACGCACATCAAGGTTGATCAATCCATAACCCGTGGATGACAGAAGCCTTCCCGAAAGCGTATAGGGATAGTGCTTGCAGTGTCGAGATGTTGAATATTTGGGCTGGTATGGATCCAGTTAGGCTATTGGAGCCCAAATCAAGTTCTTCAAGATGCTTTAGGCGGCCAAGCTTGTGCGGAATGCTATCTAGAGAGTTAGTTACCACGTTTACAAATGTTAGTGCATGCTATGGATTAATTTACTCATGTCAGAATGTTTTAAAGAATTTACTTAAAACCTTCACACAAGTAATTGCTTTCTTTTTTTCGGATAAAATACTTTCACAACAACCAAGAGATATTTAAGTCAATAGGCTTTGAAGACAATAGAAAGGCAAATTTGCGTATATAATCAACATGGAATTGTTTTTTCTTTCATATAAATGCATATATTTTTGCAGATTAATATGCTTAATAATTACAAACATGATAAAATCTAGAAAAAACCATAAAAAAAGATTCAAGCTTATATATATATATATATATATATATATATATATATATAACTTCACACAAAATTTTTTTAAAAAAAGGGAAGCCTAAGCTTTGGTAGTTTGCTGAGGTGATGCTGTCATTCATATTTTGATTATTACGTCTGGAAATGTTATACGGTCTTTTGTACTACAACATATGTTTAATAAGAAAATTCTTTGTATTCTTCTTTAGTTACCGAAAGTGTTACCAACTATTTCTTCAGGTTTGATAAGTAATTACCTTTATGTTATTCTATAATTTGTTTACCTCCGGATTTCCTTCATACAAGCCTTCAAATTACTAATCAATATATTATTTAATTGTTTGAGAATATATAACTAGTAATATGTAGCTCTTTTTTTGTCTAATTTCAGCTAAAATGCAAAAAGAGTTGGGCTATTACCAGCAAAAGTAATAGTCTCCAATGACGAAATATTGAACACCCCCAATGGCAAAGGACAGGAAATCTGATTGTTAATTGTTGATGTTCACTATCTTCAATTTGTTTAGATTCCGAATCTCTATTAGAATTGTCCCTCGTAGAGAATTGATGTTTCTAGCTTTGGTGACATGAGATTAATTAGCTTTGAAATATTTATTCTAAGATGTAAAACAAAGTTACATTAGATTTCGAACTTTGTAATGCATACCAAGGTCAATGGATACTTATTAATACACGCAACTTATTATGTAAATGCCTCTTTACATTTAGTCAAATTTCCCTAAATGACAATTAAAACATGGAGCCCTAGACTTATTATATTTGATTGTCAGGTAAATGCGGCAAATAGTTATATGCACATTTATCTGATATCTGCTAAAATTCAAGAGCTAGGATGGTACCAATCAAATTGCTGCTGCGAAGATATAGTCGCTTGAGCGCCGTCAAGTTCCCAAATCCTTCCGGTATCACTCCAATCAAATTGTTGTCACCAAGGTATAGTTCCTGGAGTGCCGTCAAGTTCCCAACTTCTTCCGGCATCACTCCACTAAAGTTGTTGTATGACAACCCCAGTACACGAAGCTTTGAACATTTGGATAAGGATGCTGGTATCATGCCACTTAATTCGTTATGGGAAAGGTCAAGCCATGAGAGTCCTTGAAGACGGGCACATATGCTGGATGAAAGACTACCAGACAGGCTATTACCTTGAAAAGCAATCATTTCCAATGCGAAAATATTGAACATCTGCAATGGCAAAGAACCTGAAAACTGATTATAGTCCAGGAGAATTCGCTTCAACTTTTTTAATTTCCCAATCTCCATTGGTATTGCTCCTTGAAGAGAATTAACCTGCAGATTTAATGTCTCTAGCTTGGACATGTTGGAGATAGAAGGTGGGATAAAGCCTGTAAAGCTATTGTTCTTTAGAGAAAATTATCGGAGTTGTTGGAAGGAACCAACCCAAGAGGGAATATTTCCGCTAAGCATGTTAATGCCTAAACTAAGGACTCGTAACCTGGACAGACGAATCAATTCATGGGGAAGTTCTCCATAAAAATTGTTCCCACTCATGTCGAGGGACATGAGAAAGGAGAGATTGCCCAGTTGTGGAGGAATGGTGCCAGTAAGACCCAAGTTGGAGATGTTCAAGGCAGTGACTCTGCGGTGGCGGGAGCCGCAAGTGACTCCTCTCCAGTCACAAACTAAGGGAGTAGCCGACCAGTTGCTTGCCAACATTTCGTGAGGATCCCAAGTGATTTTGGCTTTCAATGAAAGAAGGGCTGATTGATCAGTGGTTATGTTGGGCGCGGTCGTGGCTAAGCAAGATAAGAGAGAACTTAGCCAGAGTCCAAGGGAAAAATAGTAGTGAGAAATTTTCTTCATGACTATACTCTGAGTTCTGAGACAACAGGCAAAGGCTTATCTAGGATGACTAGCAATTTCTACTTCAGGTACATATATATACAGAAGCAACTGGAAACAGCTAATGCACGTATGCAAGGACAAAGATAGAGACAATAACAGCATGATTTCTATCCGGATAAAATTTGGAAATTGAATTTTGTTACCAAATATGAATAGCAAGTAAACATGGATTCTCTTTTAATTTTATCTTTTTTCTTTGGACAAATAACACTTATCCCCCTTGTGATTTAGTTTTTTTACATAACCCCCTATGGTTTCAAAAACTATACATAACCTCTCTCATGATTTGGATTAAAGTGTCAAAGTGAAGAAAATGGTCATTTGTAACGGAGTCACCTAAAATGTCAAAAATACCCTTATGTAAAGTTGAAAATTATTTATTAACCAAGGGAGGTTGTGTGTATATTTTGAAAATCATAAGGGAGTTGTATGATAAAATATTAAACCATAAGGGGGTTATGTGATAAAATATAAAATCATACAGGATTAGTGTGTCATGTATTTATAAGGGTAATTTCGACATTTTTAAAGGTTTCATTCCAAATGATCATTTCCGTCATTTTGACACTTTAATCCAAACCATGAGAGGTTATATATAGCTTTTGAAATTATAGGAAGTTTATGTACAAAAACACTAAATCACAGGAGGCAAAGTGTAATTTGCCCTTTTTCTTTTCAGTAGCATTTTTTCTAAATCTTGTGATTCTTCTTTAGAAAACGAATATTAAACAAAATCTAGGGTAACCTGAATGCTTCTTAAAAAGTGATTGCCAAGGGCTGTCAGCTCATTTTCTTTTCTGATTTTTCAAATTTCTTTTTTTTTTTATCATAGTATTCATTTTCTTATTTGTTTGCAAAGAAACTGTTAAAAGTCTTTAACGTGTATTCTGGAATACTGGGGTAGGACGACCAAGACTTCACAACGTACACCGACGATAGAATGCTAATTTCTTTCCTCATAATTGGTACGTCGTCGTCTTTCCGTTCAACACTGAAACAAGTTCCACGACGCTTTATTTTACACTTATATTCCCAATGAAGGCAGAAAAATTATGAAGCAGTTTCGCTGATCTTATAGTTTCCTCAGTTGCGATGTTTAAACGTGTCATCACAAGATGAGTTGAAATAAAGCTAGAGTTACCTACCAACCAGTTGCTGAATGCTATCTCCTCAGAGTTTAAACGGGAAGCATAGATTAAATAGTCTTCTTGTCATGTATAAGTTCTGGATCTTCACGAAACGAATGTATAAACTATTTTACTTGCAATTATTTGAGATAAATTCTTTAAAGTTGAACCAAGTCTTAATAGAACTGTTAGAGAATAAAAAATGAAGTAGTTCATCCAAAAGTATGCAGTATGCACAATTGAACCATTCAAAGACGGAAGGTAAATGAACTAATACCTCATCTACCTGTGCCCTTTCTCTATTGCAAATGTAGCTTCCGTCAACAATTTACTTATACCAATCCTCAATTTCTATCTGACTATTTCATTTTATGTGATTTACACCTTATATTAATATTGTATTTCTCACTTTACATTTTTGGAAGCTAAATGATTCACATTACCAAATTATCCGAATCTCTCACTCTATGAAATTTAGGGGGTGCAAAAATGGTTCAAATTTAAAAATTTTAAAAATGTTCAAGATCATTTTATAATTTTATTTAAATTTGATGGGGAGGGGGAATTGCCTACCCTCAATCCTATGTGGCTTAGCCACTGCTTAAAATAGCATCTTTGTATATCTCTAATTTTTAATCCATTATTGACATAATTTTTTCCTCGATATTCATCCAAAAAAAATTGTTTTTACGTTGTTAACCGAAGGTCTTAACTCCACTGTTGATTGGAAGCCCAGAAAGGACCACTAATTACCTTGTTCTAAAATGTGCTGCATATAACTCTCGAAAAAATTTGTAGACATTTTTTTTCTCATGCAGTGTACGTAATGCATTCATACAGATATTTTGAGTTAAGACTCATGGATGCGGGTTTACAATGATACTTTCATATTGTAGAATTCGTTCGTGCATGTGTACATGTATGACAAAATAACTTGATCCTAGATGTGCTTGTACATCAACACCAATTTTGGTTTTGACTTGGTCACATGAGCAGAAAAGTGTAAGTTATTTGATCGTTTGAATCAGTCAGCATAAGCAGTAATGCGATGGAGTCGTCTCCTAAGTCCCTTAACATACACGTTTTCAGTTTTGTAATAAATGTTGTAATGGTAAAAAAAAACAAAAACGTTGGTATAGTCTTGGGATACACTATAAGTTGATCGGGACATCATCCTTCGTTGCTATACAAAACCAATGATAGAAAGACATCATTTCTAAGATAAAGCCTTATAAACCAGACATCTGCGCACGAAAATTCATGTACTACGATACAATCTTCTTGAAATTTTAGCTTGTTTAAATTATTTCTCTAATTTTACTAAGCCCATTAATTTCTTGGTCCACTGATTTGGTAGGTATCCATCAAGGAAAAAGAGAAAAACAAGTTTGTAGATTTATAATTATTATGAGAGGGTGGATGAAGTTTTGATTTCTATTTTATGTCCAAAGTCCAATCTCAGATTTTCTTCTAGTTTTCTTTCGAAGTGAGTCCCTGTTTCAGCTGAAATTCATGTACCAATTTATGGACTTCCTGTTGAGTGATGACATTACCCATGAATGTGTTACAAGTCATTGCGTGTTGGAAATTCTACTACTGCATTATTTTCTGGGAAAGTTTCGATAGCATAATTTTTTGGACAGTTTTTTTAAGCATGCAATAAAGAAGGAACTAGACGTCAAAATTTTTCTCCATAGACGCGTGGAGTTTTTTTTTTTTTTTTTTTTTTTTAAAGCAAGAGAAGGATGGGATTTAACAAACAGAAAGAGAGAAAGGACATTTGGACCCAAGATCTCTAAGGCGCATAGAGATTAAAAAGAAGATATTTATTATGATACATATATACTATTGAAAACCAGTTGTATCAGGCACAGAGAAATCTATAGTCTTATCATGTAGTTTGCCACACTTTATAAAGAGGGTAAATTACAGTTATCTCTCCTCTAATCTAACTTCTTACTAGAGTCTCATTATGGTTTGAAAATAACCACATTGCCTGCCTTGGTTTCTAGCAAATTGAAAGTCATTCTAACAAGATGACTCATAATTATTTAAAAGTTTGATATTGAAGTAACCCACCTTAATTATAATACCATCAAGAAGTGTTGCATAATAGTGTTTGAAAAATACACTTAAAAGAATAGGACAATACTTAGATGATAGACACTTCAAGTCTCAGACTTGCAGACATGAATGCAACCGGTTGGCACAGCTGAACCTTTCTTTTTAAATGCAACCCTCAAAAAAATTATAATTTATGCAACAGCCTGGTGGGTGTCAAACCTCCAAAAATAAAGTTAAACATAACAGCCTAATTGCCAACCAACACAATCTCAAATTTAATTTGTAAACAGGGCAAGTAGGGTCGTCTCCTCAGGGAATTGGTAAGCAAATCACACAGGAAAATGGAGGGGGGGGGATTTTTAGCAATAGTACCAACTAATTAAAAAGGAATAAAAACTGAAATTTAAAGTTGAGTAAGATAGCGGGAACCAAATTACACAAATAACAATTAATTAAAACAATCTAGTCAAGGAATTAATCTTGGCACCGAAGCACACAACTGATCACAGATACAAGGGACAATTCATATACTCACGAATAAACTGGTTATAGTGGTCAAGCGGCGCGCCCAACCACCAATCTTTCCTTAATTTTATGGTAGTCAAGAGACGCTCATAAACTACCCTCTTGTGACTAGACAACCCCAGAAACGCTCACAGGATTTAATGTAGCCACAACATTAGGAATTAGAAAAACCCAATTCTAGATGACAAACACACATGCGAATTTATTAGGCTAGATTAATTATCTCCACGATCCAAATTAGACCGCTTGCGAGGCGGTGCAATTGTCTCGTTTGCCACTAATCAAGATGCTTAAAGGCGACGCGCCAACATCTTAATTGGCTATCAATTATTTAGACAATCGAATAACAGGTCTAATTATCCAATAAATCTAAATAATAATAACTCAGGGAAAAATAGAGAATAATCAAATATCCATGAACATATAAATTAAAAATAAGCAATTAAAACGATCTCACAGTTATGGTGCTCCGATCCTCGATTTATTCCTCAACTAGATAAAAGATTCAGCCTTGCCTCATGTTTGTTGCAATCCCAAGCTTCAATCTCGTGTTCATTAATCAAAAGCAAAGTGCCCAACCTCTAAATCACGTTACAAAGGAAGAAAAGGAAAAAAAACCAACTAGTCTAAGCAACGAGACCCAAGGTCTTAGTCTTGCGGGATCCAGCTTTTTTTCTCTTCACTCCGTAGTCAATTCCCAATTTCTTTCTGGAAGCAACCTTCCCCGGTTCCTTATATTCCTCAAGCTTTCAAAATTCTCTCCTACTAAAAAGGATTAGCAATTTGACTCCCCCTAAAACTTAGCAGCTTCCCTTTTTTTTTTTTAGCCAATCACATTGTTGTATCTTTTTAGAAATATCTTCCTTTATTTTTCTCCATGATTTGTTGCCAAAATATTATCTGAAGATGTCTCCAAATCCAACGCAACTTCAAAACACAGCTCCCAAAAATAGTGGCAAGCTTCTAGGGATAAGTGTCACGGTCCGTCTTTCAGGATTCACTCTGCAATCTTTGGCGTGAGCACACCCTGGAATGTATAGTCTTCTGGAAATTCGCCTTTTTTATCACTTTTAACACCAATTGCCTGTAATTAACACAAATACCAATTATGAGCAGAAATCCAATACTTTGCATAATAAACTGTCAAAATTAAGACCAAATAACCACAAATAAAATGCATAATTATATCCCTATCAAATTCCCCCACACCAAGACAATGCTTGTCCTCAAGCATTTCAAACTTTAAATATACAACCAAGCGAGCAAACATTTTGCAGCAGTTGAATTCAAGACAATGGCTATTAATCAAAGCAAATATTGACAATGTATAATTTAGATAACTGTCAAGTACTGATGACAAATTTTACGAGATAACTCTCCAACTAGCTTTTAAAACCAACGACTCTTTCAAATCCAGACTAACTAATCTAAGAATAGAAAATATCCAACCAACATTTTTTTTTATTAACCGGTCCAACTATTAAGCAAAATCTCAACATAAAGACTCATGGATCCGCAGGCAATACAATTATTCACATACTTTCATGCTCGTATCCTCTTTTTTTTTCATTTTTTTTTCTGTTTCTTTTTCCTCTCTTTTTTTTCCTCCTTCTTGACGGAAGTGCTTAGTCTTGAGCAATTCAAGTCTTTTGACGCGAACTCCGACATCTCCCCAATGAAGGAGCCTGGTTACTCAACTTTAATCGTTTAAAGACCACATACTCATAATTATCGCTGCTTTTTGACCCGAAAATCGACACTTTAGGTGAAAACCCCCGGTTACTAGTCAATGATAACCAGCGGAGTATAGCCGAATATTATTCACAAATAAACACCCAAGTAAAATTAAAACCATGCAAGCCTGCTTCATTTCCTTAACATGGAGAACTAAGATTAATAGTTGAACCAGTTCACACAAAAATGTCAGAAAAATATTTACAATGCCTAGAAAAGTTAACCAAGGGAAATTGCAAGAGTCACCAAATCTCAAATATTTACCAGAGAGTCATCCTAAAATTTTACCATATCATACTTAACATATTATTATCTAAAACCGTAACAATGGTTAAATTTGAAAATCTAGCCATTGCTTAGCAGGGCTAAACCATAAAAATCCAAAAGGCATGGTAAAGGTTTCTTTTTTTTTTTTGAAGAAGGAAAAGCAGTAAGAAGGAAAAGCTAGACTACTCCCCCCACACCTAAGGTCTACATTGTCCTCAATGTAAGAACGAAAAGTTGAAGTTAAGTGAAGGGAGCAAAAAACTTCCCTGAATGAATAAAAACTGCAGCAAAACACCATGGTAGAGGAGGTGTCAGGGACTGGCAGCGTGGAGCCTCCGACGGTGGTGTGGTGTAGCGTTGCTTCAGATGGAAGCGGAAGTCTTCAATCCAAGCCTGTGTCCCCAAAGTCGACTAGAGTTGTTGTAAGGCGTGACCACGCCTTATAAGGCAGAGTCTTCTGTCCAAGCATTTCTACGGTGTTCAAGAGCATCACTTATAGGACGTGGGCATGCCTTGTAAATCCAAGTCTCTTGCCCAACACCAAAAAAAAAAAAAAAACTTGCAATGAAACAAAACAACCCAAAATCAACGAAAAACGAAAGAGAACGGTAACAAAAAAAAATGGAGGCCTTGGGTTGCCTCCCAAGAAGCGCCTTTCTTTAACGTCTTTGGCTAGACGACTCCACAGTGAGCAATTAGGCATAGATAGGATCTATCAAGTGTACTTCTTCCACAGTGCCAATGTCTGAAACATCAACAAACGGTTTTAAACGGTGACCATTAACCGTAAAACTCTTATTAGTCTCTAAATTCTGGATTTCAACCACACCATTGGGAAAAATATTGACTACCACATATGGTCCAATCCAATGGGATTTTAACTTACCTGGCATGAATTTCAACCGTGAATTGAACAAGAGTACCTTTTGTCCTGGGAAAAAGTGTTTTACACGCAATAGGCGGTCATGAAACTGCTTGGTACGCTCTTTGTACAAACGTGCATTGTCATATGCTTCAAGACGAATTTCCTCCAACTCCTGGAGTTGGAGCTTTCTCTCTTTGCCATCTCTATCCGCATGCAAATTGCATTGCTTGACTGCCCAAAATGCACGATGCGCAATAGCCACAGGTAAATAACACATCTTACCAAACACCAACCTATATGGGGACATTCCAATGGGCGTTTTATACGCCGTTCGATATGCCCACAAAGCATCATCCAATCGCAAGCTCCAATCCTTACTGTTGGGGTTAACCGTTTTCTCCAATATGCTCTTGATCTCTTGATTGGAGACTTCAGCTTGCCCATTGGTCTGAGGATGATATGTTGTACTCACACGATGGTGCACTCCATATTTTCTCATGAAAGCTGCAATGGTGCGATTGCAGAAATGGGTACCTTGATCACTGATGATGGCTCTCGGCACCCCGAACCTACTAAAAATGTGGGATTTGAGAAATCCTACAACAACTTGAGAATCATTAGTCCGGGTAGCCTTTGCTTCTACCCATTTCGATACATAGTCAACTGCTAACAGAATATACAAAAATCCAAAAGAGTTAGGAAAAGGTCCCATAAAGTCCATACCCCAAACATCAAACACTTCACAAAATAACATAGGCACTTGAGACATTTCATCCCTATGAGACAAACTCCCAAATTTTTGACATTTTTCACAGCTTTTACAAAATGCATAAGCATCACGAAACAATGTTTCCCAATAAAAGCCACAATCAAGGATTTTTCTAGCAGTTCTCTTAGGTCCAAAATGGGCACCACATGCATAATTATGACAATGAGCAAGGATAGAAGGAGTTTCACTTTCAAGTACACATTTATGAATAATTTGATTAGAGCCTATTTTCCACAGATATGGCTCGTCCCAAATATAGTATCGAGAATCATGGATTATCTTATCCCTCTTACTCTTACTCATGCCAATAGGAAATTTATGACTACCCAAAAAGTTCACAGTATCTGCATACCAAGGTTCCTTACCTTTGAGATAGAAAAGATGTTCATCAGGAAATACCTGAGATATGGGAACTGCTTCCTCTTCTCTTATCAACCTACTCAAATGGTCAGCTACTGAATTATCCACCCCTCTCCGATCCTTGATCTCCCAGTCAAATTCTTGCAGCAAGAGCACCCAACGAATGAGTCTTGGCTTGGACTCCTTTTTTGACAGGAGATACTTCAAAGCTGCGTGATCAGAGTAAACCGTTACTTTTGACCCCAATAGATATGATCTAAATTTCTCAAAAGCGAAAACAATAGCTAGAAGCTCCTTCTCCGTGGTGGTGTAGTTGCATTGAGCTGGTGTTAATGTTTTTGACGCATAGTATATCACGTGACTACACTTCCCACTCCGCTGTCCAAGCACACCTCCTACGGCATACTGACTGGCGTCACACATGAGCTCAAAGGATAGCTTCCAGTTTGGGGGTTGGATGATTGGTGCTGTGGTCAACATACCCTTGAGTGTGTCAAAGGACAATTTGCAATCATCTCCAAAGTTGAATGGCACCTCCTTTTGAAGCAGGCGAGACAACGGTTGAACAATTTTTAAAAAATCTTTTATGAAACGCCTGTAAAAACCTGCATGGCCTAGAAAACTACGAATATCCTTGACATTTGTAGGGTAAGGTAGACTAGTGATCAAATCAATTTTATCCTTATCTACCTCAATATCCCTTGATGAAACAACATGGCCCAAAACTATGCCTTCCTTAACCATGAAATGACATTTTCATAATTAAGAACCAAGTTTGTTTCAATGCATCTTTTCAAAACCTTTGTTAAATGGTCTAGGCACTGATCAAAAGAATCACCATATACTGTAAAATCATCCATGAAAATTTCAATGCAATTATCAATCATATCAGAGAAAATACTCATCATGCATCTTTGAAATGTTCTAGGAGCATTACACAAACCAAAAGACATAAGGCAATATGCAAAAGTTCTAAAAGGGCAGGTAAAAGTGGTTTTATGTTGGTTCTCTTGAGCAACAATAATTTGATAATATCCGGAGTAACCATCTAAAAAGCAAAAGAAACGCTTACCTGCCAACCTCTCAAGCATTTCATCAATAAATGGGAGTAGAAAGTGGTCTTTCCGAGTTGCGGCATTTAACTTCCTAAAGTCAATGCACATTCTCCACCCATTTTGTAATCTCATTGGCACTAACTCATTCTTTTCATTTTTCACCAATGTGATTCCAGTATTTTTAGGAACAACATGGACTGGACTTACCCACTGGCTGTCAGAAATAGGAAAAATAATTCCTAATTCTAACAGTTTGAGAATCTCTTTCATCACCACCTCCTTCATTGCGGGATTGAACTTGCGTTGATACTCTCTCACGGGTTTTGCGTCCGACTCCAAAAGGATGTGATGCATGCAAATGGATGGATTGATGCCTTTGATGTCTGCTAACGTCCATTCAATTGCTGGTTTAAATTCCCGTAAAACCCGTAAGAGCCTCTCTTCTTGCAACGCAGTTAAATCATTGGCAATGATTACAGGCAAAGTCTTGTTATCTCCCAAGTAAGCATATTTCAAATGCTCGGGCAGTTCTTTCAATTCCACATTAGGTGCCTGTTGAACAGAAGGTAGAATTCTTCCATTAGAAGTGGGTAATGGTAGAAAAGAATTTTCAAACCTGCCTGGAAGCGGATGTAGTGAATGTAAGGACGTGATAGCTTCTTTGACTTCCTCCTCCTCCATGTCGTCCACTTCCAAATTGGTCTTGCCTTGTTGTAAGACAAAGTCCAACTTGTCCCCCATGAAATTCTGTTCAAAATTCTCTTGCACGATGGTGTTAGTCATGCCAACAAAATTTATAGACTCAGTATCCACAGGATGCTTCATTGCATCAAAAATATTGAAAGTGACATTCTCTCCATCAAATTCCACAGATAAAGTCCCTTCATGTACATTTATTTTAGTCCTTGCTATACTCATGAAGGGTCTACCCAAAAGAATCACGGCTGAATTAGTAGAGTATTCATCATTCATATCAACAATGTAAAAATTCATAGGAATAATGAATTCATTGACCTTTACTAGAACATCTTCAACTAGGCCCTCAGGGTAGACATTAGACCTATTTGCTAGTTGAATGATTACCCTAGTTTCTTTGAGGGGTCCTAAATTCAAAACTTTAAAAATTGAAAGAGGCATGACATTTATTGAAGCACCTAAGTCAAGCATGCTTTTTTCAATTCTTTGATTGCCAATTATGCATGGTATAGTAAACATTCCTGGATCCTTACATTTCTGGGCCAACTTCCTTTGAAAAATCACTGAGACATTCTCCCCCACCTTCACCTTGTCATCCAGACTCAACTTATTGCGATTAGTGCATAAGCCCTTCAAAAATTTAGCATATTTAGGCAATTGCCTAATAGCATGCAACAAAGGAATATTGATCTCCACTTTCCTGAAGGTGTCCAAAATCTCTTTCTCAGATTCTTCCTTTTTAGCTTTTGTAAACCTGTCAGAAAAAGGAGGAGGAATGTCAACTCTCTTTGAGACTTCAGAGGATTGTTTCTCTTCTTCCTCTCCCACCTTCCTGGGCACTTCTTCTTCTTTGGCGTGGGCACGCCTAGGAGACTGTACCTCCTTGCCACTCCGTAATTGCATTGTACTGGCATTCTCCTTGGGATTAGGAATTACTTGAGATGGTAACTTCCCTCTATTGTTATTTTCCAAGTTGCTCATGGAAGTTGCCAATTGGGACATTTGTGCTTCCAAATTCCTAATGCTAGCACGAGTCTCTTGTTGAAATCTGTGAGACTCCTGTTGAGATCTTTGAGCCTATTGCTGTAATTGACTCGTGCTTTGGGCCAGTGACTTCACCATATCTTCAAGAGACATGTTTGAATTGAAAGTGGATGGTTGTTGCACTGGTGGCCGTGGTTGGAAATGTTGTTGAAAACCAGGGGGTTTTGAAGCATAGCTAAAGTTAGGATGATTTCGCCACTCTGGGTTGTAATTGGGTGCAAAAGGATCATTCCTTCGTGGAGGTGGTCCAGAAAAATCTCCCACTATGTTGGCTTGCTCAGGTGAATCCTCCTGGAGAGTTGGACACATGTCAGTCATGTGTCCGGGAGCAGCACAGATACCACAAGTCTTCACAGATTGTAATTGCCCCCTTGCCATTTGACGCACCAGAGAGGTAAGCTCAGACAGTTTACCCTCTAAGTCAGAGTGGTTCACTTCATTGACCCTTCTTATTGCTCCATCAGCTCTCACTCCAAATTGGTGGGAATTTTCAGTCATGGTGGAGATCAATAACGTGGCTTCGTCTGTGGTCTTGTTAACCAGAGCACCGCCACTGGCTGCATCTAACATGCTCCTATCCATGGGTGATAATCCCTCGTAGAAATATTGTATTAAGAGTTGGTCAGGGATTTGATGATGCGGGCAGCTGGTACACAGTTGTTTAAAGCGCTCCCAGTACTCATATAGAATTTTCCCATTCGCCTGCCTAACTCCACATATTTCTTTCCTTATATTGGCGGCTCTAGAGGCAGGAAAAAATTTCTCGAGGAATCTTCTCTTCAAGTCTTCCCACGTAGTGATGGATCCTGATGGCAGGTAAAATAACCAATCTTTAGCCTTATCTGCCAAAGAGAAAGGGAACGCTCTCAACTTGATGTGGTCCTCAGTGACTCCTTGAGGTTTCATTGTGGAGCACACCACATGAAATTCTTTCAAGTGTTTATGTGGGTCTTCACCTGCAATACCACGAAAAATAGGAAGTAATGAATAAGACCAGATTTAAGCTCAAATGCCTCTTCCGTGTTAGGAAATGTAATGCATAATGGCTGTTGGTTCACGTTAGGGGTTGCCAACTCCCTCAAAGTGTTTGGGGCTGCCATTGCTACTCGGGGGATATGCACTTCCTCTTCTTTAGATTCACTTGATGAATCACTGGAAACAAACTCTTGCTCAGATTCTGAAGGTGACGTTGAATCTTGTTGCCTATGCAACTTTGCCTCCTTGATCAACCATCTTGCAGTCTTCTCGATCTCTGGATCAAATTCTAATTCTCCTATACGAGAATATCGATGCATAAAATAAAAATAAAAATAAAAACTAAAGTCTGTGCAATAAGTCACTTAAAACACCAGTTCCCTGGCAACGGCGCCAAAATTTGGTGGGTGTCAAACCTCCAAAAATAAAGTTAAACATAACAGCCTAATTGCCAACCAACACAATCTCAAATTTAATTTGTAAACAGGGCAAGTAGGGTCGTCTCCTCAGGGAACTGGTAGGCAAATCACACAGGAAAATGGGGGGAGAGATTTTTAGCAATAGTACCAACTAATTAAAAAAGAATAAAAACTGAAATTCAAAGTTAGTAAGATAGTGGGAACCAAATTACACAAACAACAATTAATTAAAACAACCTAATCAAGGAATTAATCTTGGCACCGAAGCACACACCTGATCACAGATACAAGGGACAATTCATATACTCACGAATAAACTGGTTATAGTGGTCAAGCGACGCGCCCAACCACCAATCTTTTCTTAATTTTATGGTAGTCAAGAGACGCTCATAAACTACCATCTTGTGACTAGACAACCCCAGAAATGCTCACAGGATTTAATGTAGCCACAACATTAGGAGTTAGAAAGACCCAATTCTAAATGACAAACACACATGCGGATTTATTTAGGCTAGATTAATTATCCCCACGATCCAAATTAGACCACTTGCGAGGCGGTGCAATTGTCTCGTTTGCCACTAATCAAGATGCTTAAAGGCGACGCGCCAACATCCTAATTGGCTATCAATTATTTAGACAATCGAATAATAGGTCTAATTATCCAATAAATCTAAATAATAATAACTCAGGGAAAAATAGATAATAATCAAATATCCATGAACATATAAATTAAAAATAAGCAATTAAAACGATCTCACAGTTATGGTGCCCCGATCCTCGATTTATTCCTCAACTAGATAAAAGATTCAGCCTTGCCTCATGTTTGTTGCAATCCCAAGCTTCAATCTCGTGTTCATTAATCAAAAGCAAAGTGCCCAACCTCTAAATCACGTTACAAAGGAAGAAAAGGAAAAAAACCAACTAGTCTAAGCAACGAGACCCAAGGTCTTAGTCTCGCGGGATCCGACTTTTTTTCTCTTCACTCCGTAGTCAATTCCCAATTTCTTTCTGGAAGCAACCTCCCCCGGTTCCTTATATTCCTCAAGCTTTCAGAATTCTCTCCTACCAAAAAGGATTAGCAATTTGACTCCTCCTAAAACTCAGCAGCTTCCCTTTTTTTTTTAGCCAATCACATTGTTGTATCTTTTTAGAAATATCTTCCCTTATTTTTCTCCATGATTTGTTGCCAAAATATTATCTGAAGATGTCTCCAAATCCAACGCAACTTCAAAACACAGCTCCCAAAAATAATGGCAAGCTTCTAGGGATAAGTGTCACGGTCCGTCTTTCGGGATTCACTCTGCGATCTCTGGCGTGAGCACGCCCTGGAATGAATAGTCTTCTGGAAATTCGCCTTTTTTATCACTTTTAACACCAATTGCCTGTAATTAACACAAATACCAATTATGAGCAGAAATCCAATACTTTACATAATAAACTACCAAAATTAAGACCAAATAACCACAAATAAAATGCATAATTATATCCCTATCACAGCCCATCACTGTCCAACCAAAAACACAGCTTAATCCCACTCCGGCACCAACTGACAAAATCATGCAGAAGTCTTCTCTTTCTATTTCTCCCCCCCAACTCAGATCCTACCTTTACCTTAAAATTCATCGGACCTTAAAGTCATGAATGGCAAACCACCATATAAGTGGTTTGCATAACCACACCCAACAATTAAATCAACAGTACTATGTTATGGGTCTTTTTCTCACCTCAAGCCATCTTTGCTAGATCTTTTACACACCTGTTTGCACTTGTTTTAGCTTTCAAGTACTCCAACAGAAGACAAAAAAGGAGTTAGATATTTTCCAATTTAGTTGTGTTACACTTTGTAGCCTAGTAATCAACAGACCAGATTTTATATAAGCACCTGAAAGTTCATCTTTGCAAAACAAAGTTACGAGTGAAAACTCAATTTATGTAGGGAAGGGAGATTTGGGTACAGGGAAATTAATATAAGAGGGAAATATGATATGATACTGCTGAGTTTGGCATAAAAGCTGTATGGGCAGTGTTGGAGGAGCCGAAGGGAAAGACATGTGGAGTGATATTGGCCATGGCGGAGAAGAGAAGAAAGATTTGAGTGATGGGTGGGGACGAAATAAAGATCCAGGGGCTCTTGGAAAAGGAAGGAAAAGAGGTTTGGGTTGAGCAAGGGAGATGAGAGTTAGGAAAATACTAACTAACCGGTCGGTAACCCAATTATCTTTGAAATGACTAGATAATAGCAAGGATGAGATACTTCCGTAACTGAGTTATGACATAGTTACGGAATGTAACTTAAGTGTTATTGCCAGATTATGAATTCTTTTGTTGATAAGACATTTTTTATCTACTCGAGTCTACTTGTTGTCCGTCTATTTCTTCTGCAATAATTTTATTCAATGTGTCGATTGTTGTAAATGAAACATTTTGATTTGATCCTACTCTTGTCATGTATCTGTGGTCACGCACAGTACTTATTGAACTACATAGAATTGTTACAATTGGAGATCGTAAATCCAACTTAGCTGATAAGAATATTAATAAGATGAAATTGAAATTTCTAATTCGACTCTTAAAACCTTCCATTTCTTTCGTCGCCCTTGTAAAACTCGAATTCTTCTCTTAAACAAGAAAAAAAATTATGATTCGACTTATTAAGACAGAAATAGTTGCTTATCTTGTGAGTGAGTTAGGCACTTCTTATAATTATCGTTTAAATTGAGTGTATAATGTTTAGAGTAACCGGCATCTGTTTGAAAATAACAGTAGTTATAAGTTCGTAAAAAAAATGAATAGTCACATGAATTTGGCTAGATACACAAAAGTAATCAATTTAAACATGTTTTCATCATTGTAATAAAATAGTTAGTCTTCATAAACATCTAGCATCACAAGTTTGCAATTTCAAGTTTTGGTGCCCCTTAACCCCTTTTTAACTAGAATTAACAAGTTGTACTTCTTGACCAACTGGACCTTACGGTTAGTTGGATGGATATACGCACCTAACCCGCTGAGATTCATCTTTACGTACGTCAAGTTTTATACTGCTAAGAGAAAGTAACATTATTCATGGAAAGGTATAAATAGAAAAAAGACAAAGTCAGCTATTTAAGATACTGATCCAAATTGAATTTGACAAAAAAAAAGGCTATTAAACCAGTTCATAGAAATAGCCTTGTACAAAATCTTCAGCTGATGCTAGCAAATGAACCCTCATTCCCTATTATTTTACTTTATTTAGTTATTTATCTATTTACTTGCTAGAATTTTCTCATAATTTTAAACAAAAAAAACAAAGATCAAAATATAGGACAACTTTCAAGTGGTTTTTGTGACCTATCAACATTTCAAATCAAGACCGCAATTTCGATACCTAATAATTTTTTCCACATGCAAAGAATGAAGACAAGGGTGAAGATTAATTATATAACTCTTGTGACATGTCTTTGGGTAGTTCAATTGGTCAACTGTTGTGCTTTCATTTTGACAAGTTTTATAACGCGTATCTTACATATTTAGGTTAGGAAAATGTTATGCTTTCATTTTCAAATTTATACATGTGCTTATCCAGTTCTAACAAGCCCAAGACTTGCAACTAACAACGACAATGGGACTGTTTCTTTCCACAAAAATTGGCACATTATCTTCCCAATCAACCCAGAGCTACTAATACCAATTTTTGAGCTTTCAAAAAAAAATAATGAGATACTAATGATACCAATTTTACCAATTCAAGTCTCCAATCATTGTAGTCCAGGTCTTCTTTAAAAGTGAATGTTAGACTTTCTCAGCCAAAATGTCAGAGCTTTATGGAGATGATGACAGGTGGGCGACATTTAATTCTGGAACGTCTCTGTGGTTCTTATCCTTGCAAGCATCCTTTCATTTTGTGGCACAAGTCAAGCTTCTATTACAATTTGATACGGTAGCAATTCGCATATACAGTGTGTTGGTACCTTTATATTTACATGGTTTTATTACGCTGTCCAAAGTCTTTACTTTTTATACACTTGTCTTAGTTGAAGTATAAAGTTTTGTTAATGCCGGGTTGTGGTGTTCCAAAACCTGCATAAATAGTTAATTAACAAATCCATATAGAATTTGTTGAAATGGCTTCTCAAAACCTTGGTTTAAGAAACTTGGATCAATAAACTAGCAAGTTACCAATGTTTGAGGGTGTCCAGATGCGTTCGTCAGCCATTTCCCAAGCCATCTTCTCAGAAATCCAATCCATGGTGGGGATACAATTCAAACAAGTTATTCGACTGCAATCATTTTGTCAGTTATATGATTGAACGAATTCGTCTGGGGGTAGGGTTGCATACAAAGTTGTCCGCTGGGAGACAAAAGAGACAGGGAGCTATATACTTAATACGGATGGATGTACTAAGGGTAATCCAGGAGTAGGTGGAGGTGGTGGCGTTCTTCGGGGTTCAACTGACTTACCAATGATTGCCTTCTCGGCCTATCTGAGAGAAACTACTTGTCTCCGAGCAGAGGCTCGTGCCCTTCTTATGGGTCTTCAAACCTGTATACATAAGGGTTTCGGGAACATATGTGTACAATCGGATTCATTGGTTTTAGTTGGGATCATTCAGTGTCGTACTCAGTGTCCGTGGCAAATTCGAAGAGAGGTCAACCAGATTTGGCAGTTAGTAGAAGATCCAGCTTGTTGAATTCAAAGCCTTGAATTCAAAACCTAAATTGTAGACTTTTTCAAGTCACAATTGTTGAATTTGTGGCATCAATTTATATCCCACATCGATAGAGTTGAGAGCTTGGGTAAGGGCTTAAGAGTTATAAATAACTCTCAAGCAATTCAATACAATTACACCAAGTACCAAAAATAAAAGAATTACCCAAAAAGGGTTTTGTAATTCTTTTGTAATTTTTCTTCTCCCAAAATTTATAAAAGCGGGTCGCTTGAGCGGTGCTCGGAGATTAGGCAAAATTGGCCAAACTCCGTTATCAATTTTCAGGTGCATTCTTTCCTTATCTTTTTTATTTGTTCCGCATTTATTTATTAGTTTCTTTTTTATTGTAGTATAGCATTCAATATATTTGTCTATATTTGTCGGGTTTATTTGTAGTATTTTATACGATTCATTTGGGTGTATTTTCTTATTCGTGTGTACGTAATATTTATGTATATACGGGTTTAATTATGATAATACACCGTGCACGTAAATTCTGTCTAGGAGACTGGGTTTTAAGTGGGACCTCTTGTGACCCTTCCAGCCTTTCTTGAAAATTTTTTTGGAATGGTAATTCTGTCTAAGGAGATTGTTTCGACGATTTTTCTTGGAAATTACTGAATCGGTTTAATCACTAGTTGTATTTTTTTGAGTGAAAAATTACTCGATTTCCCCAACAAGTGGTATCAGAGCCGAATGTTCGTTCTTTGGCTTGTTTGTAGTTTGTTATATTGAATACTATCATTTGAGTCTGTAATGGTATCTGACAATTCCACGTCAAGAATTATATCTGGGGCATCGGCTTCCTCGTCCACATGGTCGAGGATTCCAATATCAAGTTTGAAGGTGGCGGTAGAGACATTTGACGGTACTGGCCATTTTGGCATGTGGCAAGGCGAGGTCATGGATTCCCTTTTCCAACAGGGTCTTGACATTGCCATTGAAGAAAAGAAATCAAATGACATAGAAGAGAAGGAGTGGAGTACCATAAATCGGTTGGCATGCGAAACTATTCGATCGTGTTTGTCCAAAGAGCAAAAGTATGCTTTCAAGAACGAGACTTCTGCATGGAAATTGTGGAGGGTATTGAAGGAGAAATTTCTGAAGAAGAGTGGTCAGAATAAACTCCTAATGAAGAAAAGATTGTTCCGATTCGATTACCAACCAGGTACTACTATGAATGAACACATCACTATGTTTAATAAGTTAGTAACAGACCTGTTAAATTTAGATGTAAATTTTGAAGATGAAGATTTGGCTTTGATGTTGTTGTCGTCCTTTCCTGATGAATTTGAACATTTGGATACTACGTTACTTCATGGGAAGGAAAATGTGTCTTTAGATGCTGTATGTTCTGCTTTGTATAGTTATGAATTGAGAAAGCAAGATAAAATGAAGAATAAAGTAGCTACAGCAGATGAAGCGTTAGTGGCAAGGGGTCGTCAACAAAGCCAATCAAAGGGGAGAAGAGGAAGATCCAAATTTAAAAGTAGAGTTGCCAAAAATGAGTGTGCTTTCTGTCGTGAGAAAGGGCACTGGAAGAAAGACTGTCCAAAGTTAAAGAAGAAAAGGAAAGCTCCGCAAGACGTAAATGTTACAGAATACAAAAGTGATGCGGAATCAGATTTTTCTTTGGCTGATCACCTTTAACATCCCATCCAGATAAGTGGATTTTGAATTCAACTTGTACCTATCATATGTCTCCCATGCGGGAGTGGTTCTTTGAATTTGAAGAACTTGATGGTGGAGTTGTGTACATGAAAAATGACAATCCATGTAAAACAGGTGGGATAGGTTCAATCAAGCTGCGTAATCATGATGGATCCACTAGAATCTTGAAGGATGTTCGGTACGTGCTGAATTTGAAGAGGAATCTCATCTTCTTGGGACTTTTGGAGTCAAAAAGTTTGGAAGTGAAGATGCGAGATGGAATTCTTAAAGTAACTAAGGGAGCACTTGTGATGTTGAAAGGTGTGAGAAAGAATAATCTGTATTACTACCAAGGTAGTACAGTTGTTGGGACAGCAGTAGCAGCAACATCTTCCAGTAGCAAGAAGGATGTGGAGGCAACAAAGTTGTGGCACATGCGATTGGGACATGCTGGTGAAAAATTCTTGCAAAATCTTGCCAAACAAGGATTATTAAAAGGTACGAAAGTTTGCAAATTAGAATTTTGTGAACATTGTATTCTGGAAAAATAAAGAAGAGTGAAATTTGGCACTGGTATTCATAATATCAAGGGTATTTTGGATTATGTGCACTCAGATGTGTGGGGACCTGCCAAGACTCCATTCCTTGGTGGCAGGTATTATTTTGTCACTTTTATTGATGATTTTTCCAAAAGAGTTTGGGTGTTTACTATGAAGAGTAAGGATGAGGTGCTAGGGATTTTCCTTAAATGGAAAGCACATGTTGAAAATCAAACGAGAAGAAAGATCAAGGTTCTCCAAACAGACAACGGTGGAGAATACAAGAGTGATCCCTTCCAGAAGATATGTCAAGAATGTGGCATAGTTCGACACTTCACAGTTAGAAAAATATCGCAGCAGAATGGGGTGTCAGAGCGTATGAACAAGACACTAGTGGAGAAAGTACGTTGCATGCTGTCTAATGCTGGGTTAGGCAGAAAGTTTTGGACTGAGGCTGTGACATACGCTCAATATCTCGTTAATTGCTTGCCATCATCTGTAATCGGTGGCAAGACTCCATTAGAGGTATGGTCTGGAAAACCTGCAACAGATTATGATTTTTTACGTATTTTTGGTTCTACAGCATATTATCATGTAAATGAATTAAAGTTGGATTCACGTGCAAAGAAATATCTCTTTTATGGGCTTTAATGCTAGAGTTAAGAGATACCGTTTGTGATGTCTAGAAGCAAAGAAGACTATTATCAGCAGGGATGTTACCTTTAACGAATTTGTCATGTTGAATAAGGTAACACAAGATGGGACTAGTGGTACTCCGCAACAGGTGGAGTGTACGCCGAAATAGGTGGAGTTTGAGCAAATAATGGTGAGCCCAGCAAATAGCACCATCAGTGACTCTCCCATGACAGAAGAGGAGTCAGATGAGGAAGAGGTTTCAACCCAAGGACCTCAACAGCAGCAAGAGTCAATTGCCGTCATTAGAGCAAGACGAGAAATTCATAAACCTGCTCGTTTTGTTGACATGGTGGCCTATGCACTTCCAGTTATTGATGATGTTCCATCCACATTTTTTGAAACAGTTCGAAGTACAGAAAATGATAGATGAAAAGATGCTATGGAAGAAGAGATGCAATCTCTTCAGAAGAACAGGACGTGAAAACTGACACAACTACCAAAGGGCAAGAAGGCAATTAGATGCAAATGGATATTTGCAAAGAAAGAAGGATTTCCTGACAAGAATGATGTTCGCTACAAGGCAAGATTGGTGGCTAAAGGCTACGCTCAGAAGGAGGGAGTTGATTATAATGAGGTATTTTTCTCCAGTTGTTAAACATTTCTCTAATAGAATTTTGTTGGCCTTGGTAGCGCAGTTGAATTTGGAGCTAGCTCAACTTGATGTGAAGACCGCATTCCTTCACGATGACTTGAAGGAAGAAATCTATATATCTCAGCCATATGGATTTAAAGTTGCTGGTAAAGAAAATTGGGTTTGTAAGTTGAGCAAATCATTGTACGGATTGAAACAATCACCGAGGCAATGGTACAAACGATTTGACCAGTTCATGATGGGTCAGAGGTACACAAGAAGCAAATACGATCACTGTGTGTATTTGCGCAAATTACGAGATGATTCCTACATCTACTTACTCTTGTACGTTGATGATATGCTGATAGCGTCAAAGAGCCAAGTTAAAATTAACAAAATGAAGGCTCAGTTGAGTAAAGAGTTCGAGATGAAGGATTTGGGAGAAACCAAGAAAATTCTCGGCATGGAGATAAGTAGGGATAGATCGAGAGGCAAGTTTTGTCTGACACAGAAGTAGTATTTGAAAAAAGTACTACAACGTTTTGGCATGAATGAAGATTCAAAACCTGTAAGTGTTCTGCTTGCTTCTCATTTGAAACTTAGCAGCCTATTATTTCCAAAAACGGATGAAGAGCGAGCATACATGGCGAAAGTCCCGTATGCTAATGCAGTTGATAGCTTGATGTATGCAATAGTGTGTACGAGACCCGACATTTCACAGGCAGTTGGTGTGATAAGTAGGTTTATGCATGATCCAGGCAAGGGTCATTGGCAAGCTGTGAAATAGATTCTACGATATATCCAAAATACTGTAGATGTTGGATTAGTATTTGAGCAGGATGAATCACTTGGTCAATGTATAGTTGGATATTGTGATTCTGACTATGCAGGTGATTTGGATAAGCGACGTTCTATAACTGGCTACTTGTTCACATTTGCTAAGGTGTCAGTTAGTTGGAAGTCTACTTTGCAGTCAACGATGGCTTTGTCTACAACGGAGGCAGAGTATATGGCGATTACAGAAACTGTGAAGGAGGCAATTTGGCTTCAAGGATTGCTTGAAAATTTGGGAGTTGATAAAAAACACATTGATGTGTTTTGTAACAGTCAGAGTGCTATTCACTTAGCAAAAAATCAGGTCTTTCACGCAAGAACGAAACACATTGATGTTCGCTATCACTTTGTGCGGGAAATTCTCGAAGAAGAGGAGATTTTTCTCCAGAAGATTCGGACTACGGAGAATCCTACAGATATGCTGACCAACGTGGTTACAAGACCCAAGTTTGAATATTGTTTAAACTTGGTTAACATCCTGCACATTTGAGTTGGCGCCTGAGGGCGCAAATTTAAAGGCACCACAAGGACAATTTGTTATTTTTGTTTGTGAGAAGATTTGTATTTTTTGAGTAGGACTAGAAATTATGCCAAGATGGAGATTTGTTGAATTCAAAACCTAAATTGTAGACTTTTTCAAGTCACAATTGTTGAATTTGTGGCATCAATTTATATCCCACATCTGTAGAGTTGAGAGCTTGGGTAAGGGCTTAAGAGTTATAAATAACTCTCAAGCAAATCAATTCAATTACACCAAGTACCAAAAACAAAAGAATTACCCAAAAAGGATTTTGTAATTCTTTTGTAATTTTTTCTCCCAAAATTTATAAAAGCGGGTCGCTTGAGCGGTGCTCGGAGATTAGGCAAAATTGACCAAACTCCGTTATCAATTTTTCGGGTGCGTTCTTTCCTTATCTTTTTTATTTGTTCCGCATTTATTTATTAGTTTCTTTTCTATTGTAGTATAATATTCAATATATTTGCCTATATTTGTCGGGTTTATTTGTAGTATTTTATACGATTCATTTGGGTGTATTTTCTTATTTGTGTGTACGTAATATTTATGTATACACGGGTCTAGTTGTGATAATATACCGTGCACGTAAATTCTGTCTAGGAGACTGGGTTTTAAGTGGGACCGCTTGTGACCCCTCCAGCCTTTCCTGAGAATTTATTTGGAATGGTAATTCTGTCTAAGGAGATTGTTTCGACGATCTTTTCTGGGAATTACTGAATCCATTTAATCACTAGTTGTATTTTTTTGAGTGAAAAATTACCCGATTTCCCCAACACAGCTAAAGTCTCACACTGTTATCGGGAGGCTAACACAGTTGCTGATGCTTTATCTAATGTGGGTATATCTCATCCAGATCAACAAATCAAGGTTTACGATACCTTCAGTATGTTCCCAAGGCTGGCTAGTGGGGCAATCCGCTTGGACAGATTAGGGATACCTTCAATTAGGAAAATTAGGAATATGTAAGAGAAATATTTTGTTCTCCATTCCATGAATAAATAAAAACATATTTGAAAAAAAAACTAACAAGTTACCTAATTATTCCCATATATACTAGTCATTGGGCGCATCTAATGCACGCGTGCGAGGACAAAGATAGAGACAATAATAGCACCGATTCTGTCCTATTGAAACTTGGCAATCGACTTTTCTTCCAAATTCAAATAAATATATGTTAATCTTCTTCTTTTTTTTAAGTAGTTTTTTTTTTCTAAAATCTTGTGATTCTTCTTTAGGAAACAAATGCTTAACTAAATCTTGGGTAATACTGCTCAAAAAGTAATTAATAAGAACTATCATCTTTCTAGAATCAGGTCTTCCGTTCAAAAGTAATTGTTAACCTTGTATTAACAGTTTTCCGTCTCATCTTTTCAACATAGACCATCGTTCAAATAATGTAAACCATAAGTATATATTTCCAAAAAAATCAACTACTGTTTATCACTCCATGTTTAGCCATACATTGTGCCATTGCTCTATATTCCCTTTTTTTTTTCTCCCAAGAAACTGTTGCAACTTTAGGTGTTCTTGGTATCTTGAGCATGGAGCCCACAATTTTTTTTTATATCCAATTTTATGTTAGACTTTTAATAATTTTTTATTGATTATGTAGCCATGGTTGAACATTTGGATTTAATTAGTATTGTCTATTAACAAAATCGAGTGCTTGTTGTCTATAGAAGTCTAAGTCTTCTTTGACAATGAAATGTGGAATTTTTTGCTGTCACAATATCAGATCGTAATGTTACTGATGGTAAGTGACATTTGTGTTGTTTGAACGCTTTTCTCGTATGCTTGCAAGCATCTTTCATTTTTCTAACCCATACCGATTCTTTGGCAAATTTTTCTACCCATCGAGAACCTAGATTTCACAAAAGGTTATAATAGTTCCCCAAACCAGCATATCATATAAAAATGGAACAAAAAGGCAGTGCAATCCGCTTACAGTGTATGTCGGTACTACATTATCAGAACCCTACACACACACACATACGTATATACATCTTAAAGAAAAATCTATCTGTCCTGCTCTTAAACTATTCTCATTGCCCTTCTATAGCTCCTTAATAATACATTGTTGCAAACAAGTCCCTTAAGAAAAAAGTTGGTGCTAACAGAACGAGGGATAATATTGATCAAACACAAGAATTTCTTAACAGTTTTTTGACGAAATTGTCCATCCGACCATTGAACTATTTTTTTGCACTTTTTTGGCACCTCAATAATGCACTGTTGCACTGTTGCAACCAAACCCTTCAAAAAAAAGTGTCACATTTAAGGACTTACGTCAAATTTAGCTGTTAGCACTTACGAAATAAGGGGTAAAATTGACCAAGATATCAAGAGAAATGTCCTAAAAGGCATCACAGATGAAATTGCCTCATTCTTTCATCAAAGCCCAATGAAGGTTAAGAAAAATGTCAAGAAGAAAATCGTTAAGAAATTTTCTTGTTTGGTCAATTTTACCCTTCATTCTATCAGCACCAACGGCTAAATTTGATGTAAATACTTAACATCACATTTTTTTTTGTTGAGGGGCTTGTTTACGACAATGTATTGTTGAGCGGCTAAATGAACTTAATAGGAATACTTTAGGGTCGGGCAGATAATTTCCTTGGTACCTTCTTGTGTTTGGTCAATTTTACACCTCATTCTGTTGGCACTAATGGCTACATTTAATGTAACCCCTTAAACGTGACACTCTTTTTATGAAGGAATTTGTTTGCGAAAATATATTATTTAGGGGTCAAAAGAGTGCAATAAGAATAATTTAGGGATTGGGTGGATAGTTTCCTCTATCTTAAATAGTCCGGTTGGGCAAAATTTTATGCTTTCATTTTCAAATTTATGGCATGTCCTTCCAACACCAACACGGCCAAGACTTACAACCACAATGGAATAGTTTCTTTCAACAAAATTGAAAGATTATCTTCCCATTAAACAGAGAAAAATACAGCTATACTAATTCTACCAATTTTGAGCTTGTTAAATATATGAGAGATTGGAGGAGTGTTTTGGGATAATTCTACCAATTCGGGTCTGCAATTTCTGAGTCCAGGTCTTCTTTGAAAGTGAATGTTGGACTTTCTCAAGCCTAGATGTCAGAGCGCTATGAGGATGATGGCAAGTGGGCGAGATTTAATGTCTGGAGCACATCTATACTTCCTATCCTTGCAAGCATATTTAAATTTTCTAGCGCTAGTCAAGACTTTATTCTGGGGCAAACTTTTCTAAGCATTAAGGACTAAGACTTCAAAAAATTTTACAGTTCCATAAAATAACATATTAAGGAAAAGTGGAACAAAAAAAATTACTACGTGATACGGTAGCAACTCGTATACAGTGTGCTGTATATTTACATGGTTTCATTACGTTATCCAAAGTCTTTTTTGGTGTAAATATATTAATTTCATATATATTCTCGTGCTCTTTTCAAATACTCATCTACATTGCCAAGTCGAGGTGTTCAAAACCGGATAAATCGTTAACCAACATACCCATATACAATTTGTTGAAATGGCTTCTTAAATGTTTGGACTAACTTCACCTTGCACTCCTAAACTTATATAACTTTTGCACTTTGTATCTTAAATTTCAATTTTAGATACCTTACACTCTAAATTCTCAATTTTAGATACTCTGTAACTCAAACTCTCAAGTTTGTCGTATCTAAATCCAATCAATGACAATATTAGCAAAATTAATGACATAGAGAATTCTATAAATCAATGATAATTCACTGGAAGTAGTCAAAAGAGGTCAAGGTATCGCAACTAGAACATAACTTTGCATTATCATTAATTTGTATCATCTTTTATCTCGTAAATTTTGTTAATAATCAATGATAATATGTTGAAAAAGGTCAAAAGAGCCAAGGAATCGCAATTAGAATAAAATGATATATTATCATTAATTTATACTATCATTTATCTCGTTAATTTTAGTAATGTGCTGTTATTAATTGGATTTAAATGGGACAAACTTGAAAGTTTAAAGTGTACGGTATCCAAATTTAAAAATTTAGGATATAAAGGGTCTAAAATTAAATTTTAAAATGCAAAGTGGAAAAATGGTATAAGTTCAAAAGTGCAAAGTAGAATTAGTCCAAAATGTTTACTAATCCAATTAAGGAGCAAGATTTTCAAAACCTTGGCTTAAAAAACTTGTATCAATGAACTGGCAAGTTGTCTAATTATTCCCGTATATACTAGACACTGGGAACATCTAATGCACATGCAAGGACAATCATAAGACAATGATAACATCAAATTCTGTCCTGATAGTTATACATGTATGGCAAGTGAACACTTTTCCTTTTTGTTTTTATCTTTTTTTTCGTATTTTTTTTTTAGCTCTTGTGATTCATCTTTAGAAAACAAGTGTTAAACAAAACCAGAACCAGAAGTACAATGGTTAACGTGTACTCTGGGCTATAGAATGCTTTCTTTCCACATGATTGGTACATTGTCTTCCCATTTAACCCGGAAACGAGTTACACACTTTTGTATTTTACATTTATCCTCCCAATCAAGTCAGAAAAAATTAAAGCCGATTTTCACTGATCTTAGATGTATACCTATACCACTGTATAGCTTAAACTTCATCATTCTGCTCAATCCCCATATTCATTGTAAACAGTACCGTAGTCAAGAATTTGCGGTGCTGAGGTGAGGTGACCACAAATACAAAAGGATACTTTGCTGGTGTTAACATTCGCAGTTAGGGTTGCAACCAATTTTTTTTTTTTTTTTTTGGGTCCTCTCAGTGTTATAAGAAGCTAATTGAATGGTGAGAAAAAAGAATCTTTGCTTGCCATCTTTTAACTGCATTTGATGATATGCGAAAGTATGTTGAAGGGAAAACATGTTTTAAGTGTACACAAAAGTTACAGAAATAATAATAATGATAATATTAATAATAATTTGGTCATCACATCAGTTCAAATAAGATAAGAGTTATCGATCACTTGTATAAACTACAAATCAATTGCTCTATGCTATCGGATATGGGAAAATAGTTCTATCTCAGACTATTCTGGAAAATTGGCTTCTTAGTATTATAGATGTTCTAGATTTTAACCAAAAAAAAAAGCATAAATCATTGTACTTTTAGTTATTGGAGATAATTTATACGAAATTCTTAATAGAACTGAGAGAGATTTAAAAAGCAATGTATAGTTTATCCAAGACCAGTTAAAGAGGAACGATAAATGAACTCAGCCAGCTACCCCTTTCTCTTATAAATGCAGCTTCGACAAAAAATTTCTTATTATTTTATTTTATGCACTTTACATATTATAGACTTTATAGTAATATTTTATATCCACTTTACATTTTGTATGCTAAATGGCTCACACTTGAAGCTACCTACCCATCCTAAGTCACTCGAACCTCCCACGGCATGAAGAGCTGTAGGGATACAATATGTTGAACACACCAAAGCTACTCTCCTGTACGTTCAAATGTGATATTTGTCATAAGAAAAGACAAATGATATTTTTACTCCAAAAAAAAAAAAAAAAACTCCGTGCACTCTACCCTTCTTTATAACTTAATGAAATAATATAAAAACCTATCAAATATTCTAGGAGACAGCATTACCCCTCTATGTATTCGCCAGTAACTTTGTCTCTTCAATTCGCTTAGTTTTTCCTACTCTAAAATGAGGTTTAAATTTTTATACAACTAATAATAAAGGAAATTTCTGATACTTTATCTACAAAATCACCTAATTGTGTTTACTATATTTTTCTAAAATAGTAAAATCCGGGGAAAAAAAATTTTTTGGTGGTTTTTTTGGGCCCCGGCGCGGGGGGTGGTGTTGTATTGGGGATACCTTTCCCAATTCTATTGGAGTCCAAGTCTTCTTTGAAAATGAAATATGAAATTTTTCTCAGCCACAATATCAGATCATAATGTGGTTGATGGCAAGTTAGCAACATTTAGTTTTTCTCGGCCTTGTTTAAAGGGTTTTTCCTATGTAGCAATCTGCCGACAGTCTATGTCGATTTGTATTATAAAGTCAACTGTTTGTGCTCTTCATAAACTAGTCGTTATTGAATTATACAGATATCAGTTGGGGTTTGTTACGATACTATTTGTAATATTCTAAGCCCACAAGCTGCCCCAAATAACTTTTGAATTAAAATCATAAATTCAAAATGATTATTTCATATTATTAATAATCCGACGGTCCGAAGGTTATATACCATTTCTTTCCACTTTCATTTTCGGATGTGGGATACTTCACCTATTTGACATCTTTAACCACGCCCTTTAACATCATTTTCGGATGTTAAGTGCACGTATCGGACTGATGGTTGATTGAAGGGTTGATGATCAAGACTCGAATTCAGTGAACCATTCGGTAAACCATTAAGAAATTTGAAGGCTGCATTTATATTTTGTAAATGCAGACTTCTGTCATAAAGATTTTTCCACAAGATGATCAGGACTTCCAATCTACAATCAAAAAGCTCGTTTGAATTGCTATTTTCTAGAGTTTTTATAGAAAAAAGTTCTGTAACGATCTGATGTACATAAGATAAAAATATGATTGAAAAATGTTTTCATGAAAAACATAAATTTTTTTTTGAAAACAAAAATTGCAGTCCAAACAAGGCTTCAGGGTCTATTTGGTGCAACATAAAATGCCTTTTTTACCTCACAAATATTTAAATGCTGGTTGTTTTCCAGGATATTAATTGCTCTCCGCCTTGGTTTGTGGTGTTTGTACCTATATAAATTAGGTTGGGTTACAAATGTGCCTTCAAGCCATTCCAACAATTCAAAATAAAAAATCATTATAAATGACTAATAGCATTTTTCACTCCTAACTGAAATTCCAGTTTAGACACAACGCATTTCAAACTTTTAGATTTGTCTCGTTGCCTAGACAAAAGTTAACACGTACATGCCACTGTAACTGTTTAAACCAGGCATATCAGTGAAATCTTTCTATTTTGCATCCACTAATTTTGTTTCAAACGATATGCTTGTCTGTTTTTCTAAGTGCTATCTTTGTTGAGGAAGGCCATGGACTTTTCTTGCTACTAGAGTGGATATGAACTGTGTAGTTAGTAAAAGAATTAAGATTCGAAATCTACTTTTCAACGAGTGGTATTCCAGAACGATCAACTTATTGTATTGGGACTCTTATCTCAATTAACCATAATTACATGGAGAAAAGGGTGAAGAAAGTTGTCCCTTTTCTTCTCCTTCTACGATCAATTTTGCAATTGTTTTGACGTGTATTTTGGGCATCCATGTCCAAGAAGACCAAGAAGAAGAGTTGCTACTTACAACGACAATGGAGTAATATCTATTTTTAACAAAATTAGCCTACTCTCCTCCCATTCAACCTAGAAAATGCAAGCAACCGTGCTTCCAACCAACCCTGAAAATGTGATAACTAATTTGGAATCTTTTTTTAAGGGTATAAAATGTGTAAAATTAAAGCCTTACGTACAAAGTAAAAATGGATAGAAATATGAATTGCACAAAGTCAAGTCTTAGGGATGGAAAAAGAATTCACCTACCTTAGAATGAGATAGGTATCCTCCATTCCGCGCTTAAAAAAAAGGGAAACATATATTTTAAGTTTACAAGTTGATAGGTCACAATTTTGTCATTTATTTTATAATTAATTCTCTCTTATTATTTTACTAAATGTGCGTTAATTGGCGGAATCTATTCACTTTTGGAAATTTGTGCTAATCGCAGGAAGTTGGAACAAAATATGATAAAAAGGTGCAAATTTCTCACTACATTTGCTGTTTGGCGTCGCCGCGTCAATTCAGTGTTTAACGTGTCCAAGAAACTATGGAATGATGCGTGATATCCAACTGACAATTGGAAGTGTAATGTGGGGCCCGAATATTCCATTATTGTTTGATCTGAATTGACAAAAGTAGTTTAACAAAAATAAGAAACTTACCCATTAGTATATTTCCTTGTTTGTTGGTTGCGGTTCAGTAGGATAGATAGAAGTCAATTGAGACTAGGTCACTTCACTTAGCTTTTAGAGGTCATCCGCCACAATCAAGAACACGATTTGCCTTTTGTCTTGTTCTTTTCCTATTTCCATCGATTTCATCATCCCAATTACAGGGAATGCATCCATCAATTGATTTTGCAATTTCGCGCGAGATTGTCTCAACGGAGATGAACTAAATCTCTTTTTCTAGTCAAGGAACAATGAAAGACTTAGTTCAACTTAAATTGTGAAATCGAACTGATTTTATTTTTTCCTATTATTTTCTGGTACTCATATATTTCCTACTTTATGTTCTTATGGTTGTTGCATTATTCAATTATTCTGGGCTCGGATTTTAGATTAATTCGATAACCTAATACCAATTAGAATAATTAAATCCATAATTGTTTAATTATTCTAAATTAGTAGTAACTGGCATGATTGGATTTGTGTCAGGAAAATATACAGGCTAATTTGAAACAGCCCTCGTAGCGTGTTGTTTGGTTAGAACAGGGTTTCTCTAATTCGTAAGGCAATTGAAAAATTGGATTCTACAGTCATATCTAGGATTATTTGACAATTAGGGTAATAGCTAACGGTCGTACCTTGGCTATCAATAATTTAAGGAAAAATTGACTATCATCGCTTGTTTGGTAGTTATAACTTATTTATCAGTTTGTAAGTGAAATTATTCTTACATTGATGATCAATTAGAAGAACCATTTCCGAAGTTGCTTCTTGACTAGAGCTTGTCCAATATTGTTTGAGTCTCAATAATTTGCCATTTACTTTGAGTTATTTATTATATTCAAGTAGTCTAGTTACTTTTATAAAATTCCCCGTATCCTGAACTCTAGAAGAAGTTAATTTCTCCCAGTCCCTGTGGATTCTACCCTGCATACCACTAGATATAAAATTTATATTTAACTTGAGTAGGAATTTATTATTGCACAGGCTCGACAACCTGTCAGAAGTCTAATACAACTTAATATACCGATGCTACATTGATAAGTGCATATTTTGAATGTTTTAAGTGTATTTTATTATTTAGTTTTGGTGTGTTTTAGTTACTTTTATAACTAATTAACTAAGTTTGTAGTGAAAATATGCATTTTATAGTTTAAATGTGAAAATTTGCATTTCTATGGATTTTAATGGTGAAAACTTCATGTTTTTGTAGGTTTAATGATTCAATCATCAAATGACATGAATTGAAAAGATAATTGGATGATTATTAATGATTTAAACTTATAAAAAGAAGATATGAAGTGCAAAATGCTCAAAGGATAAAATGCAAGTTTGATAGCTTTGACACCTTGTGGTATTTTGGCTATATCTTGAGTTAAAAGCATCAGATTGAGATGATTCTTAAACCATTTTGCATCTATGAAATAGATCTACATTTTTAATGAAGACATCAAAATCCAATTTGCAATTTTTCCAAGTCAAAAAGTCAAAATATAGAAGTGTATTTTCATTGTCGAAAGCTCAAACAGGAGATTGACCAGTTGAGGGTATTTTGGTTATTTCTCGATCCACAGAGCTGCAAATTAGATGATTTTGATGCATTGGAAAGATAACTCAAAGGGCTACAAATTTTATGTTTTACCTAAGAGCTAATTTAGCATCCATAATCGAAAAAATGTCAGTTGGTTTTGGACGAAAAACAGAGTAAGAATGACTTCTACCCAAAAAGTGCAAACCTGCAAAGAAGAAAACGTGGAGTGAAATACATGACCTAAGGTCGCGTATTCTAGTTCTGCATTCACACAATCTTTCTAACTCATCTACAACTCAAAATTTCGACTATAGTTGACCAAGAAGAGTGTGGAAACTTGGAGAACAACTCTTGATGAGTTCAAAAGCCAACTTTGCCAACCAAGAAACAACTCACCTTGTGTTTGAATTCTCTATATATAGTAGCCTATGGAGAACATTTTCAAAATTTTGAACTAGAATTTCCTTAGTTCAATAGTTAGGGTAGTATAGTATAGTTAGTAGGGGTGGCAAAAAACCCGCCGATCTGAAAATCCGATGAACCCAATCTGATCCGATCCAAAAAATAGAATATCCGATCCGATTTTTCTTAGCGGGGCAGATGAGGGTCAGGTACCCGCAAAACTTGGGTATGGATATGGATCAGAAAAATAAAAGTCCGCGGGTACCCGACCCGTAGGGTATATTTTATAAATATTAAAAAATTAAGGATCATTTTATAACTTTGTAATTTTTAATTCTAAGTGCAAGTGAAGTGGCTCACAGACTCATATTCTAATCCTCTATGATCCACCACTCCTCATCTTGTTTGAAGAAAGTGAATATTCTCGGTGAAACATGAACCAAATGAACAAAATGAAAAAAATTTTGTGAAACTCTATTATAAAAATTGTTCATCCCCTTTCATCCTTTTTATTTTTATTCTACCTCCATCGATCTTTTCTGCAAATTTTGCATCAATTCAATCAAAGATTTGTGTTTAGAGTTTCAATTTTCTGTTAGCTAGATAATTAAAACATTTGTGTCTTTCATTTATTTATTTATTTGATTTATTTTATTGCAATTATGTCTCTTAAATTTGTCTCTTTTATTTAGTGTAAGAAATTTATTTTTCTTTTTCATCATCTTTAATACCATAAGGTCTATTCCAAAGATGTAAAGAAGTTGGGGAAGATTTTTTAAGGTTATTTTGGTTATATTTTTTCCAAAAATAATTAGTTCTATTCAAATCTTTTCCGAACTTGATTTAACAATCGACTTATTTGGGATGCAGTATTGTACCATAACATCCTTAAGGAAGTTGAGAAAGTTGCCAAATACTTATTATCCTTGTATTTGTTGTGTTGTAGAAGGATGAAATGTGTGAGAATGGTGATGTACTCAAAATTATTATGAAATTTCGTTTTGTCCATTGGATATTATAATTCTAATATGTACTAAATTTATGAAATTGATTTGATTGTTGGATAAAATGTGTGAGAATGGTGATGTATGGACTTTAATTACAATATCTCTACCAATATTAATTGGAAAAAGATGTTTTTTTTTAATTGAAAAACATGCTGACATTAAGTGAAAAATAATTTTTTTTATTGAAAAATAGTTTTTTTTTAGGGGCGGGTACCCTATGACTAGCCCTTTTTTTTTCGGGTACCCGAAATCATTAGGAACGGATTAGGGTTGCAAAATGGCTGATCCGATATATTAGGGTCAGGTCAACCAAATCATGTTAGGGGCGGGTACCCGACCCGTGCCCACCCCTAATAGTTAGAGTAGTTTATCTTTCTTGTATTTGCAGTTAGATTTGGATAAAGATTTGAAGAGCAAAGATGGAGAGTTAGAACTCATGTGACAAGGGTGACTTCTCTCCTATCACTTTATCTTTTGTATTTAAGTTCATGTTTAGATATAATAGAAGTTTGAATCTTGATCTTTATGTTTAGTTAAAGTTTATGCTTAGAGTTATGGAAGAACTTTCTATATCTTGTTTGTGATATTTACTTGGTTATTTAATGATGTTATATTGAGCAAGTTATTTATCACTTTTACTTTTCTAATCATGATTAACCGGCCATTAATTATGATAATCTTAAGGTGTTAAGTTTACAATGAAAATTGGAATTTAAAACTAGTTCAAAGAAGTGATAAACCTAGAGAGTACACTCACGAAATTAGAGGTACACCTTTGTAATTTTAGTGATTTGTTTGATGGGTTATATTTTTGCCATTAATTCTATGATTATTTTCCTCTTTTATTATACCAAATATTATTTTAATTGATTGATTCTACTTATATTTGGTATTTGGTACTAATTGTAGGAAGGTGGAGCAAAAAGAGATAAAAGATGTGATTTTACAAGAGTTTCCCAATTCAAAATGGAGTCTACATGGATTATTGACGGAAGATTAAGAGGAAGTCTATTTGGTTTCAAAAAGCTACAAATTAGGAAATGAGAGGATGGCCGGCCCGCGTAATTAATACTCAAAGGAAGCAGCAATTTCTGGTCCTTTGATTTCCTTTGCACGGATTTGAGGGAGTAGTAGAAGCTGAATAGGAAACAAAAGAAAAGAGAAAGCCGGATCCCGCGGGATTGCTACTTGGCCAGGGCTCCTGTTTGACTTCGGGGAGGAAACAATAAGAGACGTGAGGGCACTAGACTTGCTCTCCACTTTTTTCTCCTTTGGCCGACTTTGAAAAGGAGAATTGCTTTGGTTTTTTATTTTTCAGTCTTTTACTTTTCTTCTTTGGACGGAATTTAGGAAACAACAATTGTAAACTTCGAATAGGTTGGTTCTCCATTAATGGAGAACTAGCCTCTTATTTCTAGTCAAGGGGCAACTGACGAATTGGTTTAGCAGTTACTGTGAGATCTAAATTATTTTTAATTATTTTCTTCATTTATTGATATTTATATGTTCCCCGCTTTTAATTGTTATAGCTCTTATGTATGATTGATTAGTGCGCAATAATTAATTGTTCATGTAGGCTATTTTGCTAAATGGGAATAACTGAATCCGTAATTGTTCGTTACCTCTATCCCAGTAGCAACTGGCATAATTGGGTTTATGTCAGGGAAACATACGATCTAACTTAAACAAACCCTCTTAGGTATGTGCCCCGAATATCAAGATAATTTGAGTGTCCCACTCAATAATTATGGAGATTTTTCACCATGATCTCAAACGTGGTATAACCCTAATCCAAACGGGTATGATCAAGGATGGTGGGATAACTCCAGTTATAATTATGGACAAAGGCCAATAGATTTTCAACAGCTAGAGTCTCAAGAACCGTCATCCATGTCAGGTATGTCTCTTGAAGAAATAGTTGAATTAATAGCTACTAACACATATCAAATTCAACAGGAGACATATCAAATTCAACGGGAGACACAAAAGATGAGTAAAGAGATGAAAGAAGGAAGGCGTGAATGGGCATCTAAAATGAGCAAATTGATTTCTCCAGTTTATGAAGAATTGCCCTCACCGACTACTATCGACCATGAGAAAGACGAGAGTGCAATTATTCTGACAAATGATATGGTACTGCAAGAGTCTCAAGAAGAAGAATATAAAGATGCAGTTGAAAAGAAAGTTGAAGCGCAAGAATTGAGACCCCAACATCAAATGGTGCAAATGAATGAATCCAGTGAACAATCTCCAAATGCGGTGACATCTCCTCCATTCCTTGATCAATATTTTCCTGACTCTTATTCTTTAATTCCTGTTAGTGAGATTGATTTTATTATATCAGATGATTTTGAATTTCATGTCAGGAATAAGTTAAGAGCCATGATGGCAAAATATCTCGGACCAATAAGTGCTCTTGATGGAGGAGTGAGTGAAGATTTAAGGTCATCACTTGTTTGTTTGGCGCCATCTACTGATCCATGGAAGTTCGTAGCTCGTGTGCTCAAGAATTACTCTATTTACGAGGGCTATCAGGATTACATAGAAGATGAAGCACTGAAGCGAGCTATACGATTTTATCCTCCATGAATAAACATGAAAATGTCTAGCCAAAGACATTAAAGAAAGGCGCTGCTTGGGAGGCAACCCAAGGCCTTTATTTTAGTTTTCTTATGTTTTTGAAGTTTTAGTTAAGTGTTAGTAGCATTTAGTAGTTTGTTGCTTGGTGGCAGGAAATTGGCAGTTAGACGTGACCACGCTAAGTGGTCACGTATGAGGAAAAGAGTTGGAAGGCGACGGTCAGAAGACTCTGTAGCAGTTAGGCGTGCTCACGTCGGGTGGTCACGCTAAAGGATCAAAAAAAAATTTTTGACGGATGGTCAAATGACTAGGGGCAGTTAGGCGTGCCCACGCTTAGGCCAGAGGTTCCTTGAGAAAAAAAAGGGGCGAAAATACGAAATTGCCCTGGTAAAAAAAAAAAAAATGAAAAAAAAATCAAAGGCCCGTAGCCCTATTTGCTCTCTCTTTTTTTTTTTTTCTTTTTCTTTCTTCTTCTTCCTTCTTTTCTCTTTGTCTGCCGCAGCACCTCACCTCACTCACACGCCCACCACCACCATAGCTCCTCCGTCCGCCACTGCCAGGCGATTCCGCAGCAGCACCAGCAGCGGCGGCCCTCCAGCTGAACCAGTCGTGCAGCATAGCGCGCGACACCTCCACACCAGCGGGCATCTGCACAACAGCAGACAGCGCGAGCCCAGCGCGCGGGCCTCGCGCGCTTTGAACCAGCGACGACCAGGTGCGACCTGCGCAGTCCCAGCAGGAGCAGCTCGCCCCCATCGCGCGCGACTCAGCCCAGCAGTCCGCCGCCACACCCAAAGTAGCTGTGCACTCGCTGTGCGCCTGATCCAGCCTCGCGCATCCATCGCGCTCGCGAGTCGTTTGACCAGCACCAGGCGGAGCTCAGAACCACCAGCAGGCGCACGACCTCCGCTGCGCGCAGCACCTCCAGCGCGCGTTCCAGTCTCTTTCAGTCGCAGCGAAGCCACAGCGCGCCTGTCCAAGCGCGTGAAACGCACGCGCGGTGCCTTCATCCTCTTCCGTTGCTGCCTCCGCTCTTTCACCACCCCCTCTGCTTGCCCAAACACCTCTGGTGATTTCGTTCTTTAATTTTCTGTCAATAAGTAGCTGAGGCCAGATTACTAGTTCTTTACTAGCTGATGCCAGAATTTTACTTGCTTAGCTGAGGCCAGATTTTTTATTTGCTAGCTGAGGACAGAAAATTTGTGCTTGTTTGGGTGCTGTGACATATATGTGGATTGATTGTTGATTATTTGGTTAACGTTGTGCCCAACCAGTGATATTTGAGGAAAGTTTTTACTCTAGTTTTGGGGGGAATTTTGTTATGTTTATCTAATTAATTGATTTTTGGGTTGAATTGGTAGTATTTGACAAAAATTTTGTCGTTCACAGGTTTAATTAGTTTTTGGGGTGAGTTTATTATCCGTTTCTGCACTTGTTTGTGATTGGGAGCTGTGACTGGGGGTCATTTGCCTTGTTGGTTGTTTGTTGACATATTTTGAACACCATTACTTGGCCTTTGTCTTGTCCACTGATATCCAATGACCAAACCCAAGAACAAAGGCAAGAGCAAACCTTCCACCTCTACCCCACTGCCCACAGTCCCCTCGAGTGGATCTGTCCCCTCGATTTGACCGAGAGGACCCCGGACTGTCCTCTGCGGCACCTCCACCGTCTTCCTCCGCCGATAGCCAGCTTGTAGCCCTTCGGCTCCAGATGCAGCACATGGACACTCGTATGGAGCGGATGGAGCGTCAAATGGGCGGGATGGCCCAGAATTTAACACAGTATCTCCATCACGTGGGTTTCCGCCCGCCTTTCCCTCCCCAGCCGTAGTTCCGTTCTGCCCCCCTCCGTTTTAAGGGAAGTGTCGTTGCCCCAATATCTCTGTTTTGCTCTTTCTTTGCTTACATTGAGGGCAATGCAAGATTTAGGTGTGGGGGGGTAGTATATTGGCATTTTATTGAAAAAGTGCAAGTGTAGGCATTTTTGTTGGAATTTTTTGTTTGACTTTGTCGAATTTTGTTCAATTTTTGCCTATCTTTGTGCTTATTTGTGATTATTCCTGATAAACGATGGTTAGATGTCTCAAATTTTTCTATTGCTAAGATTTTACACTTTAAGGTGTTGAGTATGACATGGTTGAGTTTAAGGGTATCTCTTTGATGAATATTTGAGATTTTGTGACTTTTGCACTTTTTGGTTAACTTTTCTAAGTATTGTAAATATTTGTCTAGCATTTTTTGTGCAAATTGGTTCAGCTATTAATCTTAGTTCTCCATGTTTAAGAAATGAAGCGGATTTGTGTGGTATTTAATTTTATTTTTGGTGCTTATTTATGAATAGTATTAGGCTATACTCCGCTAGTATCGTTGCCTAGTAACCGAGAGTCTTCACCACAAGTGTCGACTTTCGCGTCAAAAAGCGACGATAGATATGAGTATGTGGTTTTTAAGCAATGATGGCTGAGTAACCGGGCTCCTTCATTTGGCCAATGTCGGAGTTCGCGTCAAAACGCTTGAATGGCTGAAAACTAAGCATTCCCCCGAGAAAAAAAAAATATCAATCAAGTGGAGATATTAAAAAAAAAAAGGTGCTAATAGTGAAAAATATGAATGAATTGCTAGCCCGCTGACCCATGAATTTTATTGTTGAGATTTTGCTTAATAGTCGAACCATTTGCTTTTGGATGCGGGTTGAATATTTTATATTCTTAGATTAGTTAGTCATAAATTGAAAGAGTCCTTAATCTTCAAAACTAACTGGAGAGATATTTCTTGAAAAGTGCCACTAATACTTGACATAAGTTTTAATTATATCGTGGCAATAGAAGATTTGAGCTATAGCCATTGTTTGAATTCGATTGCTTGATTTGTTGTTCTCATGCTTGAGGACAAGCATGGTTAGGTGTGGGGGAAATTGATGGGTTATATTTTTGCCATTAATTCTATGATTATTTTCCTCTTTTATTATACCAAATATTATTTTAATTGATTGATTCTACTTATATTTGGTATTTGGTACTAATTGTAGGAAGGTGGAGCAAAAAGAGATAAAAGATGTGATTTTACAAGAGTTTCCCAATTCAAAATGGAGTCTACATGGATTATTGACGGAAGATTAAGAGGAAGTCTATTTGGTTTCAAAAAGCTACAAATTAGGAAATGAGAGGATGGCCGGCCCGCGTAATTAATACTCAAAGGAAACAGCAATTTTTGGTCCTTTGATTTCCTTTGCACGGATTTGAGGGAGTAGTAGAAGCTGAATAGGAAACAAAAGAAAAGAGAAAGCCGGATCCCGCGGGATTGCTACTTGGCCAGGGCTCCTGTTTGACTTCGGGGAGGAAACAATAAGAGACGTGAGGGCACTAGACTTGCTCTCCACTTTTTTCTCCTTTGGCTGACTTTGAAAAGGAGAATTGCTTTGGTTTTTTATTTTTCAGTCTTTTACTTTTCTTCTTTGGACGGAATTTGGGAAACAGCAATTGTAAGCTTCGAATAGGTTGGTTCTCCATTAATGGAGAACTAGCCTCTTATTTCTAGTCAAGGGGCAACTGACGAATTGGTTTAGCAGTTACTGTGAGATCTAAATTATTTTTAATTATTTTCTTCATTTATTGATATTTATATGTTCCCCGCTTTTAATTGTTATAGCTCTTATGTATGATTGATTAGTGCGCAATAATTAATTGTTCATGTAGGCTATTTTGCTAAATAGGGATAACTGAATCCGTAATTGTTCGTTACCTCTATCCCAGTAGCAACTGGCATAATTGGGTTTATGTCAGGGAAACATACGATCTAATTTAAACAAACCCTCTTAGCGTGTTTGTTAGTTAGGATTGGGCCTTTCTAGTTCTTAATGCAATCTAGAAATTAAATCCTACAGTCGTACCTAGGGTTGTTTTTGGGTTAGAGAAATAGTTAACGGTCGTACCTTAACTGTCGAGAAAGTAAGGAGAGGTTGGTTGTTTATCGCGTGTATGACAACTATAACCAATCTATTAATAAATGTGGAATTATCTGTGAATCGATGATCAGTGTATGAACCATTTCTGAAGTGTACCCTTGGCTAGAGTTTCCCCAATTATTTCTTTTAATTAATTATTTTCTGCAGTTAATTTATTTAGTTAGCATTTAATCCAAAACCCCCCATACTTTGGACTCTAGAAGAAACGAATTATCCCCAATCCCTATGGATTCGACCCTACTCACTGCTATATACAAAATCTGTATTTTTCTCGAGTAGGTATTTATTATTGCACAGGTTCGGCACCTGTCATTGTTTCATGTAATTTTATAGAAAAAATGAATTTATAGTTAGTTTCATAATCACGAAAGTAGGTATGAATTAACTATAGGTATATTTGGTACATCGACGAAAGCAAGTATCGCATACATTAGAAAATTACACCATAATTAGTCAAGATAATAGCATTCACTTAATTGGTAACTTCATTTGTAAGAGTAGTAAGGAATTCCATACCTCTAGAAGTTTTCTAGTGTTATTTGTATTACTTTTATCTCATGTTTGTAGTGTAGATTTAACTTCTTGCATTTGTGATAGTCTAAATAATAAAAAAATTGAAAAATTACCGGTAATTGACATTCTTTCCGGTGAACTCGACTCTTAATACCATATATTCAATTACGACTCATATACTTGCGAAAAATTATATGTGGAGTATTTAGGAGTTACAAATGTAAAACTTGACTATGGATAAACAAATTGATATATGTATACCCCACGCTCGTCAGACATAAAAGTATATATGTTTGTAAAATTCCGTCTTCTGTTTACCACAAAATCAGAGAGATGAAGCCTATATATATATATATATATATGTGTGTGTGTGTGTGTGTGAAAATTGCTATTTTAATCATATTGTTTCTCACTCCAATGTAGCATACCTAATTAAAGAGAATTAACGGGTTATGGGTCACTTGAGTTTTTACCCATACTGAATCCTATTTGGATTATATTATGTGTTTAAAAATTATCTCTAATTTTAAAATAACTTTAAAAGATAACTAATCTTGTCTTAATGATATCTGCTTTTTATCAAATTATTATAATGATTATATTATATGTTTAAAAATTATCTTTAATTTTAAAATAATTTTAAAAAATAACTATTTTTATCTTAATGATATTTGCTTTCTACCAAATTATTACATAAAAGTATAGTAAAACCTTTTTAAATTGCATTTATTGAAATCTTATATATCCCATAAATTACTTCCTTTCACCACCATATTATTTATTAGTATTCAAATTGTTCATCGTCTCTTTTTAATATAGAATTAATTTAGTGTAAAAAAGAGAATTAGTTGTCACATCAATAGATTTACCAATGTTATTGAAAATTGAATATTTATTGATAAAAAAATGGATTAATGGATCTTTTTCTACTTAATTAAGTATGAATATATAATTCTAGGTTTATGGTCATTATAAAAATTTAAATTATCTAAAAAAGTATTTATAAAAAAGAATATCTACCAAGTTTTGGATATGGGGTACATTATTTGATGCATACTATCATATTATAGTGAAAGTATGTAAACAAATTAATAAATAATTGAACATTTAAAATACATTAATTTTTTAAAATTAATATGAATGAACATGTAGAACTATTGTTAATTTTTATATTTAAATTATTCATATTTGTATAAATTTACAATAAATGAATAAATAAAGATCAAGACACGAGTAAAATTCTAGTATATTTTACTCCTCTATCAGAATTTTATTATTTTGTATCCGTACTGTTTGAACATTTAATTGTTCTTATCGGTATCTTGGTGTTGAAATCGAGTTTGTTTTTTTTTTAATTCAAATTTTATACTGGAAGTTGAATTATCTTTCTAGTTAGGGCTGGATGTTTTAGGTTAATTAAGTTTTGTATACAAATGCTTCGGTAAACAATAGTTCACACCATATCAATAAGTCTATTAATTAACAATTTCAACGTCCAAACTCTGTTGGCCAATGACACATGCCTACGTCTCTGTCTTTCAGATCTACCTATCTAAAACACCGATTTTGCTTCTTCTGAACAACTAACAGAGCTTCTTCTTATCATCCATTGTTTTTTCTTTTCATCCTTTGATTGTTGGCAAAAAATTTTTGGGATTTACATTCGGCCAAAGTTCAAGAGACATGTGAGCTAAAATCAGGCCTACCACATGTTTGACAAAATGTCCAAGTGAAAAAGAAACTCTTCCTCCGTTATCCGCTCCTGAAGCGTCAACTGCCACAAGTGCTTCTCTATGGCCGGCGCGGCTACGACGCCCGATCCGCCCTTAGGGGTGGCAGGAAAACCTCCTGTGGTGAAGTCTTTTGCTACTGCTTTAACAGGCAACGCAGCTGCTTCGTCATGCAATGACATTATTCCATATTTGGGCCAGCTTTCAACCTTTCGTGGGGAGCCGGCACTTTTGATATCTCGCAAAGAAATTTTAACTCTTTCTGAACCATTTAAGAATTTTCTTGTGGGCAGGTTTGCGTATAGCAGGCCTCCTATGGAGCTTATCAGAAAATTTGTTGTTTCACTTGGATTGAAAGGGGATTGCCCAGTTGGTTTACTAGATAACAATCATGTACTTTTTCGGCCATGTCTGGAAGAGGAGTACATGCGTCTTTTTGTCCGAAGATCATGGTTCGTGCAGAATTCTCCCATGACCATCAACAAATGGACTATCGATTTCAAGGCAGATCATGAAGCATCAATTGCTCCTATCTGGGTATCTTTTCCTGAGCTTCCTCTTCCGTTCTTTAATATGAAGTATTTGAATAAGATTGCATCACTCATTGGGAGGCCATTGAAGGTTGATGCTGCAACTTCAGATTTTCGTAGGTCATCCGTAGCTAGAGTGTTAATTGAGTTAGATGTATCGAAGGCGCCTACTCGACGTATTTGGATTGGTGATGACTCTAAGGGTGCATGGTAAAAAATTGATTATGAGTTTTGGCCAGAATTCTGCCATCATTGTGCAAAGATTGGGCATACTCAAGATCAATGTTTTAAAAAAAATCCTACTCTTCATCCTTTGAAGGCTGACAGAACAGTAAACGATCGTGAACCAGTACAGATTTATGCTCCAAAGAAGGTTAAGTAGGGTGTGACAGTCGAGGCTCATGTTCAGACAATTCCGGAGACTGCCATTTTAGGGAATAATTCGCATTTTATTTTGGATACTATTAATCCTGATGATCTCCAACCGAATATTGGGCAAAGCCATAAGGGAGAAGCTGCAAAGTCTGCTATTGTTGTAGATCGGGTTGTGGAGCTGGAGCATAGAGCAGTTGTGGGACTGCAAACTTCGACTTCGAATCCACTTCATGATGGGGAATTCACTGATCCAGAGTCTGAGGATGACCATTCTATTCAACCAGCAAATGGCGCATCCACAGTGGCTGCATCGAAAGAGAAGACGATGGAGACTGGCGACTCCTCACAGCAAAGTACTGGAATTAAGCTTGATGTGGCAAACGGTGCGCTCGCAAAGATAGACCAAATTCATGATCCACGTGATGTTGTGTCAGTTGGAGACGCACCCTTTGTGGGTACAAGTACAAGAACAGAAACGAAATCCTCTATGCCTCAAAAGCCACAGATTAAAGATGTGCCACAATTTAAAGATGTGTTCGAAGAGCTTAAATGGGAGAAAATACATGGTAAGATCCCCTGTGACAGCCCCACCTCCCCTTAAGGCGAATCAAAAGGCTCGGCGGACCGCCTGCCCAACTCTCACCGGGACTCACTACAGTTCTCAAATAAAATACATCACTCATATCCAATAACATAGGGTACAACCTCAAGAATAAACGATATAACATTTTTCAAACTTAGAACGAGATAAGATACATTACAAATCTCAAGTAAGGGTATCATTCCCCGAATAAGACAAAAGTCCTCAGTTCTCAAATAATTACATCAAATACTTATCAAGTGAATCGAATTCAAATTATATATGAGATATCCCTTCAGGCACTAATAACTCAATACAAGCGCTTTCTTTGGCCTCGAGCCCTGTGGGGAAAAATTATTTTTGGGGGTCACTAATTAAGCCTCAGAACTTTCACTTCCAAACCTGTTAAGGAAAACAAATTGGGGTGAGCTAACGCTCAGTGAGGCCAAGGGAAAAACATGCAAGCATGCGAGCAAAGACACAATATAAAGCAATAACTCAAGTAACAAGTAACTGTGAAACATTAAGCAAGTAGGGAATTGGATCACAATAAAAGGATACGAGAGCTCTCAGGAGCTAATCCACGAGCGATCCAAGCTCAGGTAGTTGACCCTCCGTCAACTTTCACAGTTATCCATGTAGAACTCCACTTACTACCTCCAGCCACCATGACACCCTCTTGGATCCGTAACCAAACAAGCATGTAGGTGGTATCACTTAACAAGTATACCTAGCAAGATCCCTTATTTGGATCAAGCTGTAACACTTCCCAAGGTTCACCAAGTTTCTCGACCAAGCCCTTGCCGGCTCGAGTTACAAGGCTAGCCAATGGGTTGGGGCGTCCCCCCCATTCACTTTTAGGTCGATGAGACAAAGCTCCAATCGACAAGATTTGGTCATAGCATTGAGACGGGATGAGCGGTACCTCCTACCCTAAAAGGGCATGATACATTCTGCCGCTCAATGCTCACAAAAAATACTTTTATTTACATTCACATGTAACACGTATCACTTATCAAGCAAGCAATTTCATGAAAGAGAGGACAAGGGCAATAAAGTACGCCCTAGCCTCATTAACTAGCAAGTACAAGAATCATTTCATTTAAACACTTCATATGCACTTGATACTCACCAAGTATCAAAAGTCAAAGTTTGAGAAATTAGCTCTAAGACGCTTCGCCGGGAGTTCCCTCGAAGTCCTCTTGAGATCCTGAAAGTATGCAATAATGCATTGTATCTCAAATTCCAGGCCATACAGTATTCGTGTAAAGAAAAGAAATAGTCAATTTTGACTCCAAAATTCAAGTTTCCAAAGTATATCAGTTCATAAGGAACCGACTTTCAAATGAGGTCTCAAGTGATAGGTGAACTCAAGTTTACCATGAAGATAGGTTTGAAATGCTCTAAGAGTTGTAAAAATGTAACCTAGGCCCTTAAAAGAACATTTAGGTCCAAATTGGAAATTTTCACTTTTCGAGTCATTCGTGGAAAAATTAGTCCGGAAGTTCGGAAAGTCTAAAATAGAAAATTTTACACCGTCATAAACTTCATTCGAAGCATAACAACTTTGTAGAAGGTCACTTTCCAAAAATCAAATCAGAAACAAGTCAATTTCTCCAAGAAAGTTTACTATTCATTGAAGATAGGTCAAAACAATCCAAGTTTTTCCAATAATTTTTGAATTTCGCTAAAAATCATAGAATCAAAACCAGCCTTTGAAATTTGATATGCATGTAAATTTCCAATCCAAGTTTCAAATAAAAAAACGGAACTCGATTCCGATGTTCTTAACTCAAGAAATAAAAAGTTGAAGTTCGCTAAAATTCCTGGACTGTTGGCCTTTCCAGAAATTTTCCAGATTTAATGCACTTCGCTAATTAGGCCGTATCTTACTCGATTCTCAGTGATATTGAAAACGGTTGGTGGTGTTAGAAACTAGGTTCACAAGGATATATTTATGTAGAAGAAATCATTTCCAAAATCCAGACATAAGCGGTTCAAAATCAAGCAACAAAATGGATTTTCTGGACAGTCTCGGATGAACAGTAATAAACAGACAGCCAACTTTCAAAACTCGCCACGAATCGCTCGGGACGAACTAGAAAATGAGCTTGGTACCATTTTAAAGCTCTAGGAGTCTACTTTCAAATGCCATAAATGGCACTCAATTTTGATCAACGAGCAAAACGTTATAGCTACACAAATGTTGCTGGTCAGAAAATTCTGGAGCTTGTTCCAGTTTTGCTTCTTTACTTGTAACTCAAAATTTAACCAACCATTTGGGTTGATTTTTGGTAGACAACCACAATACACATAGCACAACATATCCACACCAATTTGGAAGCTCAATTAGCACCAGAAAATATTCGAAATTACAGGGCAGCAGCAAACAAGAAAGTCGGGCAGCAGGTCAGAAATTTCAGACAATACATTCTCCAAATTTCTAACTTTCTTCCAACTTCATTCCATCAATCATTCTATATACATGTAACATAGCACAATATCAGCAACCACAACATGTTAATTCATCACATCAGCCACCAATAAGCATCCTCAAACCCTCGAGCATGTCATGAAATTGCAAGAACATAATTACTCAACCAATCAACCCAAATTCTACCATAGGTTGCAAACCCATGCTACCTTTGCTCCATTTGAGCTATAATTTTGCAAGATTGAAGTGTGGGTGAGTGAGTTACCTCAAGAACTTAGTTGGACAGCTTTAGGGCAGAAATTTTGACCGAAATTCCTCCAAGAAAACCGATGAACAGCCCCCTCTTCCAAGCTAGGATCAAAGCCCTCTAATGGATGATGAAATTTGAAAGTGGATTGAAGTAATTTTGTAAGGATTTTGGCTAGATTTTTCTTCCCTTTTTTTCTTCCTATTTTTGGCCAAACAGAGAGAGTGAAGAGAGGAGAGAGAGTGAAATCAGAATTTGTAATGAAAGTGGAGAGAATTGGTGACTTAATGATTAAGTCTAAGTGTCAACTCATGCTAGGTCCGTTTAGGGTCTTCGCGTGTCCAATTTTTGCGCTCGTTTGCAACTTTTGTGCACTAAACCTCTGAGGTAATTTCCCTAGTACATTAATAGTACATTACTAGTAGTCTAATATCATGTTCTTAAAATCTCCAATTAATCAAATTAATGTGCCTGTCGGGGCCTTTTCGGCACGCGCGTATATAAAGGTCAAACTTGAGGGTTTTCTCGTTTGAACTTGGAAATTCAACTTATTCGATTCTAAAACTCTAAAATATGATAATCCAAGTATATATATATATATAACAATAAAAATCACGATAAGCAATTCATCTTGAATAAATTTGGGCATCAAAATAATATGCGCGTAAAGAACCAATCGGTAAAATTTATTTTCGAGAAATTCATGTACTTTAGTATTTTTTTTTTTTGGGTAACTCGAGTACGAAATATTTTTAAAATGACCAATTTAACAATATTTTGAAATAATAAAATTATGGGTCCTCACATCCTCCTCATGTATCGAAAGCCCTTTCATCATTTAAGACCAATATGCAAGGATGACAACAATGAAGAAAAAGAAGATGATTCACAATGCGATAAAAATAGAGATCAAGACCAGAACCTAGTTCAAGAGCATTTTACGCAAGTTATTTCAAAGAAAGCAAGGAAGCAGCTCTCAAAAACAGGTAAAACAATGCAAACACGTCAAGATGTTAAACCAAATTCCCATGCTCACTCAAAATCCCACAATTGTGGGGCACTCTCATGTGGATGATATCTTTTAATTCATCTGTTATTTGTTTAGAATAGCAGTTTTTTTCCATATGTGCGTATTACCTTAACTGTCTCTTTTATTTTAACAGAGGTCAGGTTTGGCCCCCTTCCAATTCGCTGTACTCTTTCTCGATATAAATAAATTAAAGGATGGCATCCTGACCCCAATTTGGGGTTTGCCCAAAAAAAAAAATAATAATTAAGTTTTGTATACAGAATCGTGTTCTTGGATTAACTATTTCTTGTTAAAAAAATTACGAAAATCATGCTAAAATGGAAAGGGTGCAGGACCGGAATTTTTCATGTGCAACCGAAGGGTACCATTTAAACCTAATGCTTTATGAAGATAGTCATTTATTTATTTTTTTTTAGGCAAATTACATTTTACCTCCCTGTGATTTAGTATTTTCATACATAACCCCCATATAGTTTTAAAAATTATATATAATCCTTTCATAGTTTGGATTAAAGTATTAAAGCGATGAAAATGATCATCCATAAAGGAACATATAAAAATGTTGAATTTATCTTTGTTTAAAACTCAAATGGCTGAAGTGATCAAAATATATAAACATAATATGTGTGACACTCTAACCCCGTATGATTTTATATTTTACCATACAACCTTCTTATGATTTAATACTTTACAATATAATTCCCTTATGATTTTCAATATATATACATAACCATATGGTTAATAAATACTCCCTCCGTCCCACTTTGATAGTTCTGATTTTTTTCACACAGTTTAAGAAAAAGTAGTTAACTTTGTTGGAACAATCAATTTAGGTAACTATTTTTCTAAAATACCTTTACATTAATTAGAGTACAACTTTATGGAAACTTGAAATTATATTCTTTTGTTGGAGTTTCATTAGAAAAATTGTGGGAATATGGATGGTTTTGAAAATTTTTACTCATGGTTTGTAGCTAATGATGACATAGTTTGTTTCCCTCCTGATATAAATAAGCTTGAAAAATTTAAATGCATTAAATGTGGTAGGTTTATAGTAACAACAACTTACATTGGATAAGGGTATTTTAAGTTTCAGTCCTCTATTTGCCTTAAAGGGATCCTTTCCAGTGTAGCTCAACTAATCTTCACCTTAACTTCATTACTTGAATCATCTTCAACGTCAAACCCTTTGATAAACTAATGTCTTAGTATATCCCCCACACATTATGCTTATAGATTGTCGCAGGTAACGCCTCCAATTCAGGTATACGAACCCCATTCTGGTCACTTGTTTTGTCTACTACCGACCAGAAGCCTGCACCAGTGAACGTAAGTGTTCATGGTAGCCCTTCAGCCGTCGGCTGAGCGGCAAAAACTATCTGGTACAACAAAAAAATCCTTCTCTCAACTCTTTTCACAGCCGGCTACATCTCCAATCCAGATTCGACAGGCTTCAGTTTACAAGGGTGAAGCTGCGGTTGTTTTTTCCAAAGTAGATGCCGACAGACTTGCAGTGCCATTTAGATGGACCTTGGTTGGCAAATTTTCTCACAGACGACCTTCCTTGGAAGATACTCGAAAGTTTTTTGCTTCTTTAAACCTCAAAGACCAAGTTTCCATTTGATTATTGGATTATAGGCATGTTCTTATTAAGTGCTCCGCTGAAGTAGATTTCAACCGAATTTGGACTAGAGGAATTTGGCAATTGGGTAATTATCCAACGCGTGTGTTTCGATGGACCAGGGAATTTCATGTGCAAAGGGAGTCATCTCTAGTACCGGTTTGGGTAACTCTTCCGTCTCTGCCTATTCGTTATTTTGATAAACACTCTTTGTTTTCCATTCTATCTCCAGTAGGAAGACCATTGTTCCTAGATTCGGCAACAGCTGCTGGGACTCGTCCTAGTGTGGCCAGGGTGTGCGTGGAGATAGATGTAGCGAAGCTTGTAGTGCCAGGAGTTTGGATTGCTGTCGAAGGGGAATCTAGTTTCTGGCAACGTATTGTGCCAGAGAACATCCCTCCGTATTGTTCTATTTGTTCGCGATTAGGACATTCTCATGTGGAGTGCAAAAAGAATTTGGATAAGGTTGGGTCTCGGCAACAGCCCATGAAGATGCAGCAAGACTCACAGTTAGCTGGAAATCAGGTTGTTATTCTTCAACCTGTTAGTAACTCAGCTGGTAATGCGAATGAAACAATGGATACTGTGGTTTCTTCTCATGAAAAACGGATTACTGCTACGCTGGATGGAAGGAAAAATTTCCCAGGTGCAACGGACAAGGTTGCTGGATCTGTTTTGCAAGATGAGGAAGGGGATGTTCAGCAAGATTGCGGTGTTCACACTACTGTAGTGGAAGAAGAAACCCAGCCTGAGTCCTCTAATGTAAATGGATACATGGAGAATGCGGCAATGCTTGGGGGACAAGCGGTAATGGGAAACCAGCTGGAGGAGCACCTTGGTCTTCAAAATGAAAGGACCCAGCCTCTTAAGGAGAAATCTTTGACTCGCGAACAAGAACAGCTGGCCGAAATCAATGCTTTAAACATTGAACAAAATAATCTGACCGACAACAATGATATCGATGGAAATGAATTGCTGGCCGACAACAAAGTTTTGGAGCACCTCTATGTTGAATTACATGGGGTAGAAGACGTAGCTTCCACACAACATGGGGAAAATTTACGTATCTTGACTAATATTGCAAGAAATTTGTCTCCATGAATGGGGGTCCCACAAGAAAAGATGCAGGAATCATCAATGCACGCTCTAAACATTGATCAATCCGAGGAGCTTCATTGTGATTACCGACAAATGCGGAAGAAGGGTGTGCGGGCTCCTTTCCTATCTGACAGACAGTTACGGTCAGATACATCATCCAAAAACTCATTCCAGGTTCTTTCTCATGATTAATGGAATATTTTGGAATATTAGAGGGGTAGCTAAACTTCCTAATCTAAGAAGATTGATTAAATTAATACGGATGCATTATCCTCATTTTGTTGTGATTTGTGAGCCAAAATTAGACGTATCTAAAATTGAGTCCATTCGTTTATGTCTACTTTTTGATTATGTGTTTGTTAATTGCTCAAGTGATATTTGGATATTCTATAGTAGTTCTTTTGTTTGCTCTATCGTTGGTAGTTCGGATCAGCATATTTCTCTAGATATTCAAAGTCCATTGCTTCCTAGTAAAATTGTCATGTCTTTTGTTCATGCAAAGTGTTCAGTGGAGGAGCGCAAAGACTTATGGTGTTCATTATTACATGATAAGCCTAGTTTACTTCCTTGGTGTATTGGGGTGATTTTAATGTAATATTGGCACCATGAAAAATGGGGGGGGTTGTCTATTTGCTATAGCTGAGGGGGCGGATTTGATGTCTTTCATAGAGGAGGCTGAGGTCTTCGATGTAGGCTTCTCAGGAGCTAGCTTTACATGGTCTAATAATCGGCGGGGTAGAGCTCGAATTTCAAAAAGGTTGGACAGATTTTTAATCAATGGATCTTGTTTGGATCTCTCTAACACAATCTCTGTGCTTCACTTGGCAAGACACCCCTCGGATCATGCACCATTGAAGATTACGTTTGTGACCCGATCAGGTAATAAACCTCGGCCATTCCACTTCTTAAATGTTTGGACTACAAAACCATAATTCTTGGAGGTGATTCGCCAGGCTTGGAATCAAGATGTAGGGGGATCTCCATTGTGCGTTTTGTGCTCCAAATTATTGGCCACGAGGAGGGCTATTCAATCATGGAACAAGCAACACTTTGGGAATGTTATTGATGCTGTTCGTTATGCGGAAATGGCGGTCCATAGAGCAGAGGAGGTTGCGGATCAAGATTATTCAGAAGAGTGTCAGATTGAGCTCAATAAGGCACAGGCAGAGTTGCGGCATGCAATGTCAATTGAAGAGCAATTTTGGAGGCAAAAGGCCAGGGTTAAATGGCTTCGTCACGGAGATAGAAATTCAAGGTACTTTCATACGGTAGTAAGGCAGAGACGCGTTCAAGAAATGATACACCGTATAAAAAAATCCAACGGCGTTTGGGTAGAAAAGGATGATGATATATCAACTGAGGCAACAGAATATTTCAATAATCTCTTCACAGGTTCTTTGGAGTCATCTTCTGATATGCTACACCTAATTCCGCCGATGGTTTCGGAAGAGGACAATAAGAGGCTGGAAGCAGTGCCTTCGATCAAGGAAGTGTACGAAGTCGTGAAGTTAATGGATGGAGAAAGTGCTGCTGGTCCAGATGGGTTCACAGGAAAATTTTTTACATTTGCTTGAGAGGTGATCGCCCAAGATGTCTACAATGCGGTACTCAGTTTTTTCTGTGGGGCGGATTTGCCCCGTTTCATCACCTCTACTTCAATTGTTCTAATTCCAAAGAAGCCAAATCCTCAGGAATTTTCTCATTTTAGGCCCATCAGTCTATGTAATTTTTTAATAAATTACTATCCCGGATTTTGGCGGACAGGGTGGCTGTTTTATTGCCCAAAATTATTTCCCCCCAGCAGATAGGTTTTGTGAATGGCCGCAATATAACGGAAAATTTTCTCCTAGCTCAATAGGTGGTATCGAGTATGGGAAAAAAGAATAGAGGTGGGAATGTTTTAATGAAACTAGACATGTCCAAGGCATATGACCGGGTGTCATGGGGTCATATTATTGATGTTCTGAGGAGGTTTGGATTCGGGGAAATATTTATTGACCTAGTATGGCGGTTGCTTTCTAATGTCTGGTTCTCAATCATTATAAATGGCTCCTCCTACGGTTTCTTTAAATCTTCGAGAGGGTTTCGTCAGGGTGACCCATTATCACCTGCATTATTCATTATCAGGGCCGAGATATTGTCTAGAGGATTAAATAATCTTATCATCCAGTCGGGTTTCGTGGGATTCAAAGTTCCATATGGGTGTCCTTCTATAACTCATTTGGCGTTTGCGAATGATGTTCTCATATTTGCAAATGGCTCTTCCTTTTCTCTGAAGGCTATCATGCATAGGGATGGCAATGGGGGCGGGTACCCCGCGGGGGATTAATGGGGAGGGGGTTGGGGCGGGGGAAATATTTTTCCCCCCGCTTAGAAACGGGGCGGGTGGCGGGGGAGTGTACCCCCGCCCCATCCCCTGTCCCGCCACCCGCTTTATAAAAATAAATATAATATATATATGTATATAATTATATATATAATATATCATTTAATTAGTTACAAACTTATGATAATGATATTATCAGTTATATGTAATATATAATGTATGTTAGTATATGTAATATAATTGATATTATCAATTATACTAATAATTATATATGTGTACTAATACAAATTATTAATTGGTTATACAAAATTTACTAATACATTTATACTAAATCCCTAATTACACTTAATACAATAGTATTTTTTTCTTAAAAAAAATACAAGCACAATAATGAATTAGTGATTGTATTTGTGCCAAAAGTGAAAACTTGACTACTTTAGTTATATTTATTTCATCATGTTGGATTGTATTCAAATATTTTTTGTTTGATTGTTTTTATAAGTTTCAATTGTAAAATTATAATAAATAATAATTTGATGATGTGTTAATATTTTAGTACTTGATTATTTGCTAAAATTTAACCATAATAAAATTATATAACAAATTTTTATTAGCCCAGCGGGGGAAGCGGGGCGGGGCGGGGGACGCGGGGGACGGGGGCGGGGGGAGTTTGTAGACAGTGGGGCGGGGGATGGGGGAGGGGTCCCCCGCCCCGTTGCCATCCCTAATCATGCAGGTATTAGAAGCATATCAAAGGTGTTCGGGGCAGCTGATAAATGTGCAAAAAAGCTGCTACTTGGTACATCCATCGATGCCACTGGCGAGACGAAGGCAAATTGAACATATCACTAGGTTTGCCTGGCACTCATTTCCGATACGTTATTTAGGGTTCCCGCTATACTTTGGAAGATGTAAATCATCATACTATGGAGGAGTTTGTCAGTCTATTCTAGGGAGGATTTTGTCATGGAAATCAAGATTGCTTTCCTTTGGAGGCAAAATAGTTCTAATCAAACATGTATTGGCATCAATGCCAATGCGTCTGATGTCAGCTGCAGTGCTCCCGGGTAAGTTGTTCAAAACTATAGAAAAGACCTGCTCAACCTTCCTGTGGGGTTCCTCACCCGAGGAATCGAAGTACCATTGGATACGATGGTCTCATTTGTGTTATCCGGTTGAAGAGGGAGGAGTCGGATTTCGGAGACTATGGGACATATACAAAGCTTTTTCATTCAAGCTTTGGTGGAATTTCCGAACAGGATCATCGTGGTGGGCAATGTTCTTGAAAGCAAAGTATTGCAAAAGCCTTCATCCTTGTCACGTAGAACTCAAAACAACGGACTCGGCAATCTGGCGGAGGATGGTCAACGTCAGTCGACAAGTGGAGCTCTCAATGTTATGGGACGGGTCGTGTCACTTTTGGTATGACAACTGGTTGGGAAGTGGTGCGTTGTTCCTACAAGCACAAGTTATCCCAAATTTGACTTTCCGCAATTTCATCATCAATGGTCACTGGGATTTGAATCCCTTAGGTCTTACAATACCAAAGGAGAAAATGGCCTCCATTTTGAAGTACATACCACCGGAAGAAGGGAGTGAAGTTGAAGTCATTTGGATGCCCACCACATCTGGTAAATTCTCTCTACAATCGGCTTTCGAAGACATCAGGCAGGCCCGCCACAAGTCGATGGTTTTTGCTTCGATTTGGCATCCTCGAATTCCTTGAAAAGTCTCATTCTTCATGTTGCGACTATTTCTAGGAAGACTACCGCTACCGGATCGGTTATGTAAACTTGGTTTTCATCTATCGTCAAAGTGCTTTTGTTGTTCTTCGGCATCTGTAGAGTCTATCGAGCATTTATTTGCCAATGGACAAATAGCATCGGAAGTTTGGAACTATTTTGGAGGTTTATGTGGATTCAGCTGTTCAGGGTCTTCTTTGCGGTCCCGCATAGTAGGGTGGTGGTTGCGGTTACATGATACTGAGACACGACGGCTTATTGACCGCATTCTACCTAATATAGTTTGCTGGCAGATTTGGAAGGCAAGAAATAAAGCAATGTTTGAAGGTGTTCAGATGCGATCGTCTGTTATTTGTCATCTCATTTTCTCAGAAATTCAGTCCATGGTGGGGATCCACTTCAAACAAGTGTTTCGATTCCAATCTTTTTGTCATTTGTATGATCGATCGAACGTGTCTGTCGGTACGGTGACATACAAATTTGTTCGATGGGAGACAAAGGAGACAAGACGGCTCATACTTAATATAGATGGATGTTCTAAGGGTAATCCAGGAGTGGGTGGAGGTGGAGGAGTTCTTCGGGATCCAACTGGTTTACCACTGATTGCCTTTTCGGCTTATTTTGGAGAAACTACATCTCTCCGTGCAGAAGCTTGGGCCCTCCTTATCGGTCTTCAAAAGTGTAAACATAGGGTATTTGAAAATATAAGTGTGCAATCAGATTCACTGCTCTTAGTTGCGATCATTCAACGTCGCACTCAATGTCCGTGGCAGATTCGAAGGGAGATCAGGCAGATTTGGAAGCTCTTGCAGGAGCCTGTTCATTTTTCACACTGCTATCGAGAGGCTAACACAGTTGCTGATGCGTTGTCTAATGTGGGTGAGAATCACCCACATCATCAAGTCAAGGTATATGACAGCTTTACTATGTTCCCAAGGGAAGCTCGTGGGGCAATTCGCCTTGACAAATTAGGGTTACCGTCAATTCGGAAAATAAGATGTATGTAACACGGGTTTATGTTTTGTAATTCTTCTCATCAATAAAATAAAAAGTTGTTCTAAAAAAAATAAGGGTATTTCAGAAAAATTAAAATACAACTACATTTTTCAATTGAAAAGTGGACTACAATTTGGGACAGACGAAAAAGAAAAACAAGACTACCAAAGTGGGACGGAGGGAATAACTTTCAACTTTACATAGGGCTATTTTTAACATTTTATAGCATTTTAATTGGCCATATTTCCGCAGCAGAGGTCTATGAGGGTACCATTAATTTTCGAACCATATAAAAGTGGAATCTCCATTGGCAATCACTGGTACGATATAATCTGGTGTTAAATATGTTTTAGTTTCACCATGTTTTCTCCAAAATCAAGAATAGTCAATAGGACTAGATATTGCCAGGCCAGAGCTTGGTCCCCCAAGTAGACCTGTCAACGGGTCGGGTCCGGGCCGGAATTCATTATTCAGGACCCAGACCCGGCATAACATACCGGACTTGGACTCGACCCGTTTATTTGACGGGTCTTCTACTTTATGTTCCGGATTTGACGGGTCTCGGATCCGTGTCGGGTCTACCCGAAAAAATCTATCAAAATTTACAATTTCTAATAAAAATGAGAAAAAAATATATTTGTAAAATAATTTCTAACTAATACAAAAAAAAACCAAATAAGAAAAGAAATCAAATTGACTTTACTCAAATACATCACCCTAATCAAATTATATTGATAAATATATATATTTTAAAATATTAATCCATTTATATCCGGATCCGGATCTAATACGGGTCGGAATACTATATTCTGTATCCGACTCATTTTTGTTTGACAAAATGGATTCGGATCCGGGTAACGGAATTAAATCCCTACCTGTACCCGTAATAATTTGACGGATCCGGTCCGGATCCGGGTCCAGACCCGGACCGTTGACAGGCCTACCCCCAGGTTTTAGAAGTTTAATGGGAAGTTGTATCCTCACATAGAAAGTCAGCGCATACCCTTTCGTGCTAATTAAATTTTTTATCATACAAGGAACACATTGCAGAACCATCTTTAATCAACCAATGCATTTTTTGAGTGTGTTTTTTTTTTCACTAATTCTGACGAAGGTTTCAAAATCCCCACTCGTTGAAAATCTTTTAAAAATTATCTAATCCATTTAACTCGAACATGTTGAGTATCTAATCCTTTATCCCAAATGGTATGTGTTATAACAGATGCAGCGGAACAGAAAAACAAATAAGAACAAACAAGAACAACTTGAGGGAAATCAGATTTTATTAGGATTGAAATCGAAATAGTTTACAGACTAAAATAAGGTGTATATATATACAACCAAACGGACTGGACCCAAAAATAGACATCTCAAGGCATCTCAACGAAGGTCGAAAATCTAATTCAAGGCATCTCAACAGTATGCCATAAGGAATTGCAATTAATATGTTACTGAATGCACTGGTAAGTGATATAGAGAAACAGTTTTGGCATCCATATGCATCCATATACACAATCATGACTCTTTTCTTTTCTTTATGCCCTTGTGACTGCTATCCATCTTAGTTCTAGATGCAAAAGCTATGGGTTTGGGAAACTTCCCTACACTTCAGTGTAAAGAGCAGTATTCCATATATGCTATTTACTAACCGCCATTAATGAGTCCATGGATGCAATTCTTTCTTTAAGAGCTCTCAAACAAGGAAGTAAAATCTATTTAACTTAAATTCTTTACTACACCTCCTTCTTGGGAATGTGCGAAAGGGTTGAAAGAGACTCTAGGTCTCTCTTTTTTTTCCCCGTTTCTTTAGCTTCTTATACCATCATTCTTGAATGAGAAATGAACATATGAAAACAGATAATAATTTTAGTGAAACATATGATACATGGATGGGAAAATTGCTTCTTCGCTTAATTTATCAACAACATGAAATACTTTACAAGCTTCTGAAAGTTAAAGTTCTTGTAGAACGGCGAAATGCAGCTCGAAAAGTGCAATTCTTGTAACAATTCCGCGTGATCATGTAACAGGGTCACGCATCATTGTAAATTCTAACTAAATTTCGTCAAAACATCCATATATGTTTTGCCTTCTCTCTAGAATTAAGAAAGACTACAATCCCATGTGGGATTTTCTATCTTTAACATATAAGTTTATATTAAGCATGATCAGCTAAAACATTCAAGAGTAAATCAGCTTCAAATTCAGCATGACGACTGCCAAAGTCCCAAACCATTTGTAGACCTTCCCATAGCCAATATTGTAAGCAACCACAAAACTAAACTCTTTGGTGGTCGTTTCAGATAAGACCATTACAGTCCTCGGGGCAAGATTAGTACCCATTGAAGAACCATTTTCAACTTGGTCCAGCCCATCCTGAGTAAATTCAAAAACTTTTTTGATGTTGAAGTATATTGAGCGTTGCCCTACACATTGATGCCAATTTTACAAGTTGGTTGAGATTGTAAGAAGACAAACTTAACTAGTTAAGGCCCAACCTTCCTAGCTACAATTTTTTTTTTTTTTTTTTTTGTGGGTAGCGACATTGGTTTAATCATATAATAATAGGATTATTCATTTGATGCATAATACTCAAAACAACTTATTATAATGGCCATTGTTTTCGCATTTTCTAACTCACAACTGAAGTGGTCTGGTGGGATCTCATGCGAGGCCATACCAAAAAGATATCTAGGGGTGGCAATTTTCGACACGACCTGAAAACACGACACGAACCTAACACGAAATTAATGGGTTTGGGTTGAGGTTTCGGGAATTCGGGTCAGAATCGGGTTGGACCCGATTAACCCGAAAAGAAAACAGGTCGATCTCGGGTTAACCCATGATGACCTGATATGACCCGTTTACGAATTAAAAATAATTTAATAAACATAAAAATAATTTTATCTAACTAAACTAAGTTATTCTTTTTTTCAAAGGCATTAATTACTTAATCCTAAATGAATTTATTTAATTTGTGTGAAGTTGAAATTATTATATTTGGACAAATAATATATTATATTATTTTTTACTTTTATACTGTTTTAATTTATTTTATATTTTGTTTGGGATAAAACACTTTTACGGTGTTTAATTTATTTTAGATTTGGTTTGGAATTATTTATTTAAATTTTTATTACTTGATTATGTAATTAGTTTTGTGAGAAATTGATTTTATTAGAAATTACAGTGATAAATTAATAAATTAAAATTAATTTCGGGTCGACCCGTCAACCCGTCAACCTGAAATTTTCGGGTTCGGGTCAGCATACCTGACCCGTCACGGGTTGACGGGTCGGGTTCGGGTCAACAGATTTTCTGACGGGTTGACCCGAACCCGACCCGCCAACCTGATTTGGACCCGAATTGCCACCCCTAAAGATATCTTCTGTAAATCATATTATATACTAGTTCCACTGTACATTTGGTTAATGCAAAATGATTTTTTTAAGCAATGCATGTTTTCAAATACAGGTTCAAAAAGGCAAAAATGTTCAAATTGGCCTTAAAGTGTATAATAGATTTAAAGTGTATCATAGATTTAACTTTGGCCTTGACAGTGACAAAGAAAAGGTTATAGACAACGACAGTCCTTCTATAGACGAATTTACCACTATCATCGAATGAACAAATTAAATTAACTAGTTAAGTTAACTACCCCTCAAGAAATTCACGTTCCACCCACTGTACTCCTAGTAGTGCCACGACCAACTCAAGCTTCTTGGTCGCACAAGCAAAAGAAAAAAGGAAGAAACATGTTTAAGCGTGCAAAATATATAACTCTAATAAAGATTGTCATGAAAGAGAACTATGCAAATGCAGTTTTTCCTCCGGATGCCTTTCAAATGACAGCTAAGAAAATGAACTTAAAATTGGGCACATACAAATAGATTGCCAGAACAAGCTTTTAGAGACTAGAAAAAAAAAACTTTGGCATCTTAATAATATATTATTGATATATCAGCATACTTAGGATGGATAATATAACTTATTTTGCTTCATGTTTCAAATCTTGGCATCATCCTGCAACAAAAGACATTGGAAAAATTATTTGAGTGGAGCAAACTTGATCAGTTGGATTAAGTAAAAGAACGTACTTTCATGCCAAAATATTCGGAAAATACTCAATTTGACGTTTTATCTTTTGAAGTGCAGCCACAACATCCTTCATATTAGTCCGATCTCGTGGGCATTCAGCACAGCAACTCAAACCCAATTTGAAGATCATTGAAACACATTCCAATTTCTCGCTGAAATGCTCATCTTGTTGCCCAAGTAAGTTTGCGTCTACAACTTGAGTTGTTGCATTAGGTAGAGATTCTTCAATCCAACTCTTCAAGCTGAAATCATCTTTGAACATTTCATCACTAGGCTTCAATCTTGAAAAGGTTTCCATCAAAACTATGCCAAAACTATACACATCAACCCTTGTTGACAACTGCCCTTCAAGTCCATACTCTGTGATATGAAAGGCAATCCATCACGCTGAAAGTGAAAAAAAAAATAGAAAACTTGGAAGATTGACATATTATTCATGAAAAAAACAGATAAAAAAAGCAACTAAAAAGAAGTCAAATATGCCAAACCTGGTGCCAAGTATCCAAGCGTTGCAAGTGTCTTGGTATGCAGAACACTATTTTCTTCATCCAAAAACTTTGCCATACCAAAATCACTCACATGAGCAACCATACTTTCATCGAGTAATATGTTGCTAGGTTTCAGATCGCAGTGAACCACTGGTGTTGTATAACCAAAATGGAGATATTCCAATGCGGAAGCAACATCCATCATTATGCTTATCCTTTGCAGCAGATCCAGGCAATGGTTGTGGGAGTACAACCATTTCTCAAGGCTCCCATTAGACTTATAATCAAACACTAAGGCCTTGAAGTCCAGGTTAGAGCAACTACCAATCACTTTGGTAAGGTTTCTATGGCGAAGGTTGCGTAGAACTTCACACTCTGTATCAAAACTCCCGGAAGTGACTTCTGCTAGTAAAGTGAAAACTTTCACAGCTACAACTGTCCCATCCGTCAAAATACCCTTATATACAGATCCAAAACTCCCTTTGCCAAGCAAATTGCTTTCATCATAACCATTGGTTGCTTGCACAAGTTCATAGTATGACATCATTTTTGGCAATCCCATGGGCAACAAATCAGTGTTTCTTGAAATCCCATCCTTTCTTCGGCATCTTAAAAGTAAAATTGCAGCAGTTGTAAGAGCAATTATTGTTGCTGCAATACCTGATAGAATGCCTAGCATATGAAATACTTTCTTCTGACTGGATTTGTGAATCCGAGGAGAATGACATGGAGAAACATGAAATCTTTGAGCGCCACACAAGTCATCATTCGACATGAATGATTCATATGTGAAGTTCTTGAAAGGACCACTGGAGGGAATTTCTCCTCTTAAGTGGTTGAAAGAAAGATTAATGTATTTGAGATATAAAAGTGTCTCCAAGGAATTTGGTATTGGACCTGATAGATTATTATTGGATAGATCCAAAAATTCCAAGCTTAACATTTGATTGAGAGAGTCTGGAACAGGTCCCTGAAGTTTATTTTGTGCTAATGATAGCGTTGCTAAATTTTGCAAGCCTCCCAAGGAACTTGGAATATTCCCAATAAACTGATTTCCTGACAAATCAAATAGTGTTACTACCTTCAAATTTCCAGTTTCATAAGGTAGTGAGCCACTCAAGGAATTATATGACAGGTTCAACGTCAAGAGATCAGTGAGGTTCCACAAGCTAGCAGGTATGCTTGAGTTTAATAAGTTCCCAGCAAAGAAAATTCCTCTCAGGGAACTAATATTATTTAAGCATGATGGTATTGACCCGCAAAACTGGTTTTGCCCCAGATCGATTTGGTACAATCTCTTTAACCTGCAAATGCAATCTGGGATTGAACCACTTAATTGATTATCATCCAAATCCAAAACTTGAAGATTTTGCAAATATTTCATTGTGCTGGGAATGGGTCCACTCAGGTGATTTCCATGTAGATTCAAAATGAATAATCTGCTCAAATTCCCAATTGTATCGGGAATGCTTCCCTTGATTCCGCAACCATATCCATAGAAGCTCTCCATAGAAGTTGAGAGATTCCCAACTGATATCGGAAGAAAACCGTGCAGCGGATTTTCAGCAAAACCTAATATTTTCAGGTACTTGCAATTTGTTAAGTAACTAATAAAGCTCAATTCTCTCGATGAAGGTTCAGATGTCAAATGATTTTCAACAAGACCCAAATGTCTTAGAAGTCTTAGGTTTCCAAGAGAGTTTGGAACTGGACCGCTGAATCTATTTCGAGTCAAGTCTAAAATAGTAAGCTTGGACGCATTTGAGATTGAGGCTGGTATTACTCCATCAAACTCATTCAAAAAGAGAACAAGCACTTCAAGGTTGATTAATCCATAACCTGTGGATGACGGAAGTCTTCCAGAAAGCTTATTGTTCGTTAGGTCCAGTCCTTGCAATGTCGAGATGTTGAATATTTGGGCTGGTATGGATCCAGTTAGGCTATTGTTGGCAAAAGCAAGTTCTTCAAGATGCTTTAGGCGGCCAAGCTCTTGGGGAATACCACCTAGAGAGTTACCACGTTTAGAAATGCTAATGCATGACATGGATTAATTAAGACACTAGCAGACTTCAGGCTGTGCTAAGCACAGGTTATGCCCTCTAAATTTCACGGACAATAAGGTGAAAACCTTTCTTTCGCATAAAATCAATAGAAGGAGCAAAAGTAGAATATATGGCCACTTATGTACATTACTAAATATAAGAGCAAATCTTAATCCTATCACTAAATAATTACTAATTAGCTAACTTAACTATAAATATACTTGGAAGTAAAATTTTAATGGAAGTTGATACGTTGGAGTTTAGCTTAACAATTAAATTTAAAGTTCTTGTTTATTTCAATGTTGTTTAAGAATTGAGATTATGAGTTAGGACTTAGGATTATGAACCTCTTTTTTTGGCATAGGCATATCATGTTTGTTTTTAAATTAAGTTGATTTAATTTTATTACAAAAACATATGGGATATTATTTTATTACAACAATTTTTTTAGAGAAAAATAAAGTATTTTAACTAACTATTGATATTTTAGATTATGGTTATTACCGAATTATCGGTTCTCTAATCCAATTTATCAGTCTAAGGTTTGGACGGTAATCAGATATTATCTTAAAAGGTCAATTTTCAAATTATAAAAATTTTCTTTACCAAATTCTCAAATATCAACCGATGGATACCCATAAACATAAGGGGCACACTTGTTTGATTTGGCATGAACAAAAGGCAAAAAAAAAAAAAAATGATATGCAATGGCAAGAATAGTAATGTGTAAGAAATATTAGCAAGTCACTTGTCAAATTATTAGAAAGTCACGTGGCAAGCAAGGGGGCAAAGGAGAAAAGCCCATCTGCTTCTTATATACATGGTAGATTATAAACTCTAGTAAAATGTTTCATCAAAGTTTAAATTAAAGGGAGACGATATCCTAAGGTTTGTTAAATTCCCAATATCTTGGGGGATCATATCTACAAAATTGTCTTCATCTAGTAACTAGCGAAAAATGATTGGCCAGTAAATTTAAGTTTTACCACGTGAGATTTTATATTCAAACACTAATGACAATCTCTATCTATAGTCTATAATATATACTGTTAACCATTTTAACTCTTCTAGAAGGTTTGTAATGTTCTTAGAGCTTGACTTGTGTTTAACAAATAATTAATACTACTGCTAAACCTGTTGACACTTTGTTAGTTTTAAAATTACAAAGATATTAGTCAGTTATTTGTACAAATCTCAAACAAACACTACTTACATTTAATTGCTTATATAGTTATCATTTATTGTACAATTTTAAAAGACTCATATTCAGTGTAATCTCTTTAGTTATCCAAACTTTTAATATTATGCTACTTATTTTAAGTTGGTTAATTATCACTTATCTGTACAATTTTTACAGTTTATTATTCCAACTCCTCAGCGTACAACTCATTCACTAGATCCTCAATTGGTGCAACATGTTCTCCAAACATCTTTCGAGGAGAATCAGAAATTTGGATAATAATTAATTTTTGCATATCTTTCCAAACCTCATAGTCTATTTCATATGGAACTATATTTGATTCTATGGATTTTTGATAGCTTTTATTATGAAAATAATGTTGAATAATTTATTCTAAGATTTTAATTATTTTTTAATAAAAAAATGTAAGTCCTGTGCATAGCACGGGGATTAATGCTAGTTGGAAATTCTATTCAAATTGTGATCCAAGTGATTTTTTTTCTCATGTTAAAATGTTTTAAAGAATTTACTTAAAACCTTCTTCCTTATAACATGGAATTGCTTTTTTTTTCAGATAAAATACTTTCACAACAACCAAGAGATATGTATATATATATATATATATATATATATATATGTATATATTTCAGCTCAAATGCAATAGTTAGGAAGGTACCGTGTAAATTGTTCCCACTAAGATATAGTCCCTTGAGCGCCGTCAAGTTCCCAAATCTTTCCGGTATCATTCCACTAAAGTGGTTGTCATACAACGACAGTAGTTGAAGCTTTGAACATTCCGTCAACGATGACGGTATAATACCACTTACGTCGTTGTAGGAAAGGTCAAGGCTTGTGAGCCCTTGAAGACGGGAACATATGCCAACGGGAAGACTGCCAGATAGGCTATTACCTTGTAAACCAATAACTTCCAGCGAGGAAATATTGAACATCCCCATTGGCAGAGAACCGGAAAGCTGATTGTTGTTGATTTCCACTATCTTCAATTTGTTTAGATTCCCAATCTCCATTGGAATTGTCCCTTGCAAAGAATTAAATGACAGTTTATATACTCTTAATGTCTCTAGCTTTGGTGACATGAAATTTTACATTCAAGAACCCAGTAATTAATTAGCCTTAATAATGCATACAAATCGCGAGATCTAGTAATTATTTTACTTTTGCTTAAAAATTCTAAAATATTTATTCATGTCAAAAGACGATTTCAATGAGAGAAAAAAAAAAAAAGAGTTATGCTTGCTAGCGTGTGTAAAAGAGCCAGCCATGGGGTAACGCAAGTATTTATCTTAATTACTTTTGTTAATCTGTTTTTAAAATATTTCATCAAAAACTTTCTTTCTCATTACTGACAAGAAAATAAAATTAAAGTTATGCACGTTAACGTGTATTAAACAACATAAAACGAGCTCATGAATTTTTGTAAGATCTGCTTGGGGTACTTACTTCTAGGGATTTTTGCCCTACCAATTTTTGTGTGCCTCCGGATTCCCTTCATAGTTCTGACAAGCCTTTAAATTACTAATCAGTATAATATTTAATTGTTTGAGAATATACATATATATATATATATATATATAAAGATCTATGTAACTCTTTTCTTTGGTGATTTCAACTAAAAATGCAAAAAGAGTTAGGACGGTACGTACCATCTAAATTGTCGTGACTAAGATATAGTTCCTCGAGTGCCGTCAAGTTCCCAACTTCTTCTGGCATCACCCCACTAAAGTTGTTGTATGACAACTGCAGTACACGAAGCTTTGAACATTTGGATAAGGATGCTGGTATCATGCCACTTAATTCGTTGTAGGAAAGGTCGAGCCGTGAGAGTCCTCGAAGACGGGAACATATGCTGGATGGAAGACTACCAGACAGGCTATTACCTTGAAAAGCAATAATTTCCGATGTAGAAATATTGAACATCTCCGGTGGCAAAGAACCTGAAAGCTGATTCCGGCTCATCTCTATATACTTCAATTTATTTAGGTTCCCAATCTCCATTGGTATTGCTCCTTGTAGAGAATTAAACTGCAGATTTAGTGTCTCTAGCTTTGACATGTTGGAGATAGAAGGTGGGATAAAGCCTGTAAAGCTGTTGTTCTCTAGAGAAAAGTGTTGGAGTTGTCGGAAGGAACCAACCCAAGAGGGAATACTTCCGCTAAGCATGTTAATGCCTAAACCAAGGACTCGTAACCTGCGCAAACAAATCAGTTCATGGGGAAGTTCTCCGTAGAAGTTGTTCCTGCTCATTTCGAGGGACATGAGAAAGGACAGGTTCCCCATTTGTGGAGGAATTGTGCCATTAAGGCCCAAGTTGGAGATGTTCAGGGCAGTGACTCTGCGGTGGCGAGAGCCGCAAGTGACTCCTCTCCAATCACAAACTGAGGAAGTAGCCGACCAGTTGCTTGCCAAGATTTCGTGAGGATCCCAAGTGATTTTGGCTTTCAATGAGAGAAGGGCTGATTGATCCGTGGTAATGTTGGGGGTGGTCATGGCTAAGCAAGATAAGAAAGAACCTAGCAAGAAGAGTCCAAGGGGAAAATACAAGTGAGATAATTTCTTCATGATTATACTCTCAGTTTTACTAACGTTTAAGACAACAGACACGGGCTAATAATTTCTAGTACAGGTACTTATATATGTATATATATACCAAACACTTGGAACATCTGATGCACGTATGCCAGGACAGAGATAGAGACAATGATAGCATCAATTCTGACCGGATGAAATTTGGTTATGGAATTATCGAGAAATTTCTAAGTTTGTGATGAAATTTAAAAAAATTCTACAAAAGGGGCGATTTCGGTGAGGTATTCCGTAGGGGGTCTTCGCATTTCAGGAATACGAGCTCTGATAATGCGAGCTCTGCAGAATTTTTTTATTTTTTTTCGGAGGCCATAGAGCTCGCATTCGCGGAATGCGAGCTCTCCCAAATTTAAATTTTTTTGCTTTTTTTTTTGGAGCTAGAGAATTGTCCACCCTAGTTTCTTTCTTGTAGAACTTCTCCCTTGTCTGATATTCTAAGCTCCACAACTAATTAGGACAAGTTAAAAAAAATCAAAACTCAAAACTCTTCAGCTAATCTATTCTTAGTGTAGAACTAATCTTTGCCAGAATTTTCTATTTGTTACTTTTCATTATTATTATTATTATTATTTTGCTTGCAGGTGCTTATTGTAGCAGGAACTAGTACCACATCAAGGGCGTTGAGCTGGGTTATCTCCCTGCTACTGAACCATAGGCACGTTTTGCAAAAAGCCCAGGAAGAGATTGACTCTTTTGTTGGTAAAGAGAGATGGGTAGAAGAATCTGATATCAAGAATTTAGTCTACCTACAGGCCATTGTCAAAGAGACAATGCGACTACATCCACCAGCACCTGTACCCATGGTTCAAAGTCACGGTTGCGGTCGCGGTCGCTGCCCGGAACGTTCCACATCGGTCTCGGCATATCGGTCGCGGTCTCGGTGAGACGCAAATTTTAAAATATTTAATATTCTAAAAATTGTTAATAATATAAAAAAGTATGCTAAATAAAAATAATTAAAAAATAGCAAAAGAAACGGCCAAGTCAATCCGTCACGGTGTGACTCGGCTGATTTCTCATTTTGACTCGGGATAACTCGGAGTGACTCGGTGTGACTCGGCCGAGTCAATCCGTCGCGGTGACGACTCGGCCGATTTCTCGGCGAGTCAAGTATTTCGGTATCGTTTCGTCACGGTATCGTATCGGTAGGGGCCGAGACGGTGACGACTCGGCCGAGTCGTCTCGGTCTCGGCCGAGACTTCGAACCATGCCTGTACCTATGCCACGCCAAGCCGACGAAGACTGTAACGTAGCCTTGTCTTGGCGCTCACCCAGCTCTCAGTGAGCTCGCATTCGTGGAATGCGAGCTCGCATTCGCGGAGCTCGCATTCACGGAATGCGAAGACCCCCATTTGTAGAACACACTCCAAGAACCGCCCTCGTTGTAGAATTCTTTTTTTTTCCATCATAAACTAAGAATTCACCCTGGAATTATCTTCCAGATTAAAACACACTTACTTATGTATGGCAAGTAAGCGCTGGTTCTTTTCTATCTTTTTCCTTCTATTTCATAGTTTTTGCAAAATCTTGTGATTATTTTTTAGAAAAAGAACTAAAAAAAAGGCTACTTTAACTTCAATAATTCTCAAAATGTGGTCAACTTATTTTCCTTTTTTTTCGAAGGAATTTTTTTCCCAAGAAATTGTTACAAGTCTTTAACATTTTTTTCCCATGAATTTTTTTTTTTTGGTCCAAGACTCTCAGAGTTCAACTAGGACTATAAAAGTTTCGTATTATGCAATTTGCATGTTCGTGTCAGAACGAGCACAAAGTCATACACTACACATTAAGGGTTTGTGCATGCTCGTGTCGCAATCTATTCACACGTAGGGATGGCCTACAAATTCCCCCCGCCCCCATCCCCGCCCCGTCCCCCGGCCCCCATTCCCCCCTCCCCATTCCCGTCCCGCCACTGCTGTCGGCTTCTCCCGCGGAATTAATAAAAATTTGTTATATAATTTTATTATAGTTAAATTTTAGTAAATAATCAAGTGCTAAAATATCAACACATTACCAAATTATAATTCATTGTAATTTCACAATTGAAACTTATAAAAACAAGTAAACAAAAGTTATTTGAATACAATCCAATATGATGAAATAAATACAACTAAAGTAGTCAACACTTTTGGCACAAATACAATCACTAATTTATTATTGTGCTTGTGCTTTTTTTTTGAGAAAAAAAAATATTATTGTATTAAGTGTAATTAGGAATTTAGTATAAATGTATTAGTAAATTTAGTATAACCAATTAATAATTTGTATTAGTACACATATATAATTATTAGTATAATTGATAATATCAATTATATTACATATACTAACATACATTATATAATACATATAACTGATAATATCATTATCATAAGTTTGTAACTAATTAAATGATATATTATATATATAATTATATACATATACATATATATTTATTTTTTTAAATGGGGGCGGGGGCCCTATTTCTAAGCGAGGTTTTTTCCCCGCCCCAACCCCGCCCCCATTGCCATCCCTTTTCACACGGGATCCTCAGTGCCACTACTTCAGTGGCAATTCAGTGTCACTTCTATATTTATGTCAAGTATCCTGTTTATTTAATTTGGCATGTGCTATTTATTTAAATTTCTTCTACCATCACGTGATAAGTGGGATGACACTGAATTTGGCACCGAGTAATGGCATAGAAGATCTCAACTGCAATCTATTGATGATCGTGTCTTATTGTGTTTTAACGTGCTTGACCCTTCAAACTTTTAGGTAAAAATTACTAATGAAATGTCATAAATTTTTGAGAATGTAAAGAACAAGGAAATAAAATGAAGACAATAAGTCATAGTCCAAAATAATAAAATATTATAAATTAGCAATCATTTATGCCAACAACCATAGGGCAAAAATAATTTCCATCTGTCAATACCAAAAAAAAAAAAAAAAAGTATCCATCTGTCAACAAATGTGAATTGACGAATGAAGGATTATACCACGACTGGTTAGTAGTTAGTACCCTGTCGGCTTTATCTTTTTTGACACAAGTTCGCTTTTATTATTTTGAGTTTTAACTCTTATGCGGCTTTTTCCTAGACATTTTGGCACCAATACTCTCTTTCTCTTTTTGCTTTCTTTTTTTTGTGTCCCGCAGGGAGTGGATTCCACAGACTATTCCCCACCCTCCACAACAAATTGGGAGGGAATTAAACTACTTTCACTAAATTTCAGAGACATCTAAATTTTGGTGCAAATAATTGGAGGGATTTCGAGCAGTGCTTTTCTCTCAAAAAAGAATTTATTTTGTGTTTGAAAATTTTTGAATGAATTTTTAAAAGGCTTTCACCTTTAACAATTAGCTCCACTATTCAATTTTAGGTGGGAAATAAACCGCTTTCACGGTAAAATTTAGGAAGAAATCGAATTTGGTATAAAAAAAAAATGTAAGACCTTTACCAATCTGGCTGCAATACTATATTTAGGATAGAAGAAAAACAATTTTCACTAGTAATTTAAGGTGGCAACCGAAAAAGTTCGTAAACGTAAATATAGGAGGGAAATCAATTTCTTTTTTCCCCAAAAATGCTTAGTTTTGTTTGAAAATTTTGGTGTAAACTCTTAAAGTGCCTTTGCCTTTAAACTTTGACTCCAATACTGTAATTATGAGGGAATAAACCATTCACAGTAGATTTAAGAAGGATTCTACAAAACCAAACTTTTTTCCCTCAAGAATTGTTCTGAGGCAATAAAATCCAAGCAATTTGGCTTTAAAAAAAAAAAAAAAACTATAAGGCTTTTGACTCTACACTACTTACCCTAGGAAGGAAGTTTCTAAACTATTTTCATGATACATTTAGGAGAAACTAATACAGATAAATATGCAAGGGAATCCAACTAGCTTTTTCTTTGGCCAAAAATATATTAATTCTGTCTAAAATTTTGGTTGAATTCTTCATTCTTAAGGGACCTCTGACTTAAATTTTGGCTGTGATACTATATTAGAAGAGAAGTAGGGTGTTAGACTTTCTTTAACCATAAATTTAGGAAGGAATCTAAAGAAATTTGGCGTTAATATAAGAAAAACCATGTAGTACTTTTTTTAGTTATATAATAGAAAAATTCCACAAAATTATGAAGAAATAATTAGTGATTCGGGTTATAAGCATATCGTGTTACAAGCTCAGGTTGACGTGTCAACCCTCAACTTTAATAGATTACTAGCAAGTCAATGACGTCAACCCATGGATTGAGGAGATACATCCCATGGGTTTCGATAATATGATCCATTTGATACACGTGTCATAAATATGTCGACGGATTTGTAATTGCAACCCAAAATTGTCAGTCATAACCATTCAAAAACACGTCACCGTTAACTTAAACTTCCCAATCAATGTTCTCAATGGAAACCACATACAAACGTTGTAAACCAGAATCCACTCTGGAGTGACATTATGATATTGGTGAGAAGAAAATACATTATCAGCTTTTATTAATGTCCATTCAATTGTGTAAACCAGAATTATTTCCTCTAATAGAATTTTAATTGTTCGTATTAAAGGAGAAAATATTGAACCAAGGTTACAAGAGAAATCTAAAAGTTTAAACATGAGAGGGAAGAAAAAATTTTGTCCACGAATGGAATCAAGGAATTATACGTGGAAGGCAAGAATATTGTGGAAATCTGAAAGAAAAGCTATAATCACGGCAATCTGGACCCGATTGAAAACAAAAACGTTGGTTTATGAGGTGAAACAAGAACTCATCATATGGAATTTAAGATCATCTTTAATCGTAATGCTCACCATTTTAGGGTGATTCTAGGCCTTAAATTTGCTAAAATCCTAGGCCTTAAAAATAAGAAAATTAAGCTTAAATCCAGATTTGGGGATGAATATATTTGAATGTTAATAGCATCCATGTTTGAATTTCAATTAGAATCTAGGAGTTGATGCACTAAGAAAAATAAACACCAAAATTAATATTTTCCTTTGTAAATTGGGCAATAATGATTAATAAACTACTAGAAAACCCCCATATTTCACCAATAGGTCAACCACAAGAAGAGAAGAGAAAGTGTTGAGGAAAAAAAAGGATACAAAACTAGCATTCACAACTTCGACATTCTCAATTTGGATAACATTGAGAAAAAATTAATTTTTAGGAGAAAAAGGAACAAAATATGTCATAAAAGTAAGAACGATATTGAATTTGTTGTGATTTGCGCACCACAAAACTAGGATATGGCATAAATCAAGGGAAAATGGCATAAATCATCCCTCATATATTACTTATGTTATAATTCAATCCCTCAGAATGAAAGCAAGCGATTTTAGTCCCTTATACATAAAAAGCGATTGATTTTGGTTTTCAAAAGCCTTTTTTGATCAATTTTGGCCGGAATTAGCTAAGGGCCCACCGCATGCTCCAAATTTTTAAGGGTAAATTCGGCAATTCAGTTGCTACATTAACTGGAAATGTGAAGGACCAATTTTATTTCATCCCTATTCCCCAAATTGGAACAAAAACACTTAAAATTTTTTCTTCTCCCAAACCCTAAACAAAACCCCACCAATTAAAGGGACTCTTCAAGAAATGGGTACCCAATGGCGCCATCTACTATTGTGCCCAAGAGTGATACTGACGAATCAAGTACCTATAAATCCATGGAGCTCAGGAAGAAGAAAAGAATGAAAAGGTTAGCATATATCGTTGCATTTGCTATATTTCAAACAATAATCTTCCTTCTTCTTTTTTTTGTATTTGGCTGCCCTGGTGGTGATGCGTGTAAAATCACCTAAAGTAAGATTGGATCAACAAGAAGAATAGGAGCATTAGGCACAGGGCACAAGTCAGGATAAAGAACAATAATTTTGCGTGGTACAAATTTGATAGCAACATAACTACTTTGACCTCAGGAGGTGTATTGGTGGAAGAAATTTGTGATCCCTAATGGACGGGCAAGATTGAAATCCACCAAGACATTCTATGTTATTGTGGATGTTACTAATCCTTCAAACTCCGACACTGAAGGTTTTCATCCTGGGTTGCTGCAACTGACTGCTAAGGTTGAGTTGACTGGAAAAGTCAAATTAACTATGGTTTTGAAGAAGAAGAAATCTGCAGAAATAAACTGCACCATCTCCATTAATTTGTCAACAAATTTTGTCCAGGAGCTCATATGCCAGTGAGGGCTTTGCTCAAGAGCATTCATTTTGTAAAATGCATTTTTAGATTGTCTGTTGCCCATGAAAATGGGTTTTTTTAATTTACTTATGAAAATGATTATTGATTCTTTTTTTTTTAGTGTTTCTACTATGATATTCACATTTTAGTTTAGTTTTTTTTTCAGTTATTTAAACTTCACAGTTTGTGGTTGCCATGGAGATTTAAAGTTAGAAGCCCCAATTTGGACAATATATATATATAAATAAAATAAAATAGGTTCTTTACATTTCCAGTCAATGCAGCAACTTAATTGCCGAATTTACCCTTGATATTTGAAGGCGATGGTGGACTCGCGGCTAATTCTGGTTAGAATTGATCAGCAGAGGTATCAGAGGACAAAAATCAATCGCTTTTTATGTATGAGGGACTAAAATCAGTCATTTTTATTTGGAGGAACTGAATTTTAACATCAATAATATGTAAGGGACGATTTATACGTTTTTCACTAAAATCAATTATTGGTCCAAGGAATTGATAGGCAGAATTGACGCGAGTGAAATCAGTGATTCAGAAAAAAAAAATACGCATGCAAATGAAAAATAGAAAGAAAAAATTAATTAATCTCCATATTTTAGGACTCGAAATAAAACATATACAATTATAACAGGTTGCAAATTTAGAAAGAAGAAGAAGAATAGATATATAAAAATCTACGGACTAGGACTCAATACAATTGTGTTTTGTGCTATTTCGTCTCGTCATTGTACATGTTGAAATTTTTTGTATACAAATACATCATAATGTTCTATTGAATATATTTCAAATATTTTATTCATATACACCTTTTTTACTCTAAATATAATAATATAATGTAATTGTACATCAACTAATGTAAAAATATAACAATCCGACCAAATTGTACCGGACCCCAACGAGGCTGGCCCCACGCCCCAAATGTCCACATTTAATATTGAAGAACGTCATAGTACTATGTGCTAAATGTTTATTTTGATAACTCTGATTGACTAAATTTTTGAGAACCTAAACACTAGGTCATTTGATCGCATTTTTATCTTAGGCATACTCTTGGTATCTATTTCCAATTAGGCCTTGTTTTGGTGTTAAATTTAAAAAGTTGAATTCCCAAGAGTCGTAGATCTCGCGATTTAGAATTCAATCTCACAATGTGTTAGTTTTCGTCCCATTTCTTTGAGGTTAATTATATTCTTCTGGTCTGTAATTTGACAATATGTTAAATTTGTCCTACCAATTTGGGTTAATGTTACAGGAGAATGTCTTGGTATAAGTTGTTCTATCGTTGCTGATATAACGTGCACAAAGGATGAGAAATTAAAACTTTCTCGCAAACTTTTCGCACAAATCTTGAAGTGAAGCGAATTGATTTACACAATAGTTTAATTAAGAAAAAATTTGATGAGTAAAGATCACTTTATAGAAGTAAACGGTACATTTCTTTATTATTAGATTCAAAAAAGACTTCACACCTTATAAGGGAAGGATAAGGGGGAAAGTTTGAGAATCCAACCATGAACCTCTTAGTAATCAGGCTAATGTCCCTTCAAACTAAACTCGATCTTCTTTAAACTTAGAAACATGCTTAGAAAATGGATCAAAAACACAGAAAGCTGGTTGAACTTGTTGGACCAAAAAGTTTTTTTTTTTTTTTTTTAACTGAGACCAAAAAGTTATTTGTTTGAGCAAATAGACTGTGAAATGAACGTATCAAAAATGACAGTGCCTGAACCCAACAAGCGACAAATGAAGTATCAAAGAATTAAATTACCAAAATTGGAAGAAAGTGCCTAAAAAAATTGGAAGAAACTATCGAAAAAGAAACCCCCATTAGATAATCTTTCAAAGATTAAAACCATGGAAACATATGAAAAGATGCATATTACACTTAAAACAAATAGTTGGATTACTTTTTCTTTCACATTTTGATCTTTAAGAAAACATATATGAGTCACAACATTGAGTTACATTATATGTATCTCGTGTCCTCCCATACAGGCATTTTCGAAATGAACAACCAACCGTTCATTACTCCTAGTTTTGTGGCTATATTGAGCACTCGCTCTCAACTCAATTTCGGTCGCACTCAATCTCTCAACTCATTTTCTGTTCATCTGTTTTTTCTCCATGACATTGGTACAAGTCTTCAACGTATATTTTGGACTAATGGGCTAGGACAAACCAAGTTAACCAAGACTTTGGGATGTACAACGACAATACAATACCATTTTTCTACATAATCGGAACATTATCTTCCCATTCAACACAGAACACTATTTTGTATTTTATACTTATCTTCCCAATCAAGCCGAAAGATGTACAAACAAAGTTTGCTGATCTTAGACGTAAAACTATGAAATTGTATTGCTTAAATTCATCATTCAATCGTTTTCCTCAGTTGCAGTCTTCATTGCAGACGGTGCCATAGTCAAGGTTGTTTGGTGACTACAAATACAAAAGGGTACTTTGCCAGGGTTACCATTCACATTTACTGATACAAATTTATCTCTCTTTTTTTTGTTCCCACTCATTCAAATATAGTCCTGTAAGAAACAAAGTAAAAAAGTGAGTAAAAAATCTTTGCTTGCTATCTTTTAACTTCATTTGATGACATGTGGGAGTATTTTGAAGAGATTTTTTTTTTTTTTTTTGCCGCAATGACAACATTTTGAAGCTAATCTTCTTATTCTATAGGAAGAGAAGTCTAAAGAAACTATACAATGGACTAACAAGTATACAGATCGGACTAGACTAAAAGAATATTCTGATACCTCCTTTGAATTTTTTTCACCATAGGCCAAAAAGAGATTTAATTCCTTTTTTATGGCTATTGATCCAAAACTCGGTGGTTATGTTGACGTGAAGATATCTTTGAATTTACACAAAATTAACAAAAGAAAACAAGAAAGAAGAAAATTCCTGTCATCACAAGATGACTTCAAATAAAGCAAGAGATACAAACACTTTATATAACTATAAATGAGTTGCTCTATACTCTCTAATTTTGGAAAATAAGTGGATCTTAGATCTTAAATAGAAAGTATGGAGTAAATGATCTTCATATATATCCTATAGACTTTCAAGCCAATGATTTCCGATCATTTGTAATTTCAATTATTTGAGATAATTTGTACAAAAAAGGAAGACCAACTATTAATAGATCTAGCTGCTATATTAAAATGCAATACTTTATCCAAGAGAATTCACAAACTAAATCAATTAAAGAGCATTGTCCAAAATGAGGAACGAAAGTTATAGAAAGTGGACCAACTATAGCCAAATGCAAAATCTAAGATCATTTGACGAGTAAATTTTAAGAGCTTTTGTTAAAGCAAAAGCTTGGGGAGGGGGGCGAAGCGGAAGTCAATGGGGCTTTCTCCCAAAATTATAGGGCAGCGAGAGAAGGACTTCAAAAGTATTTCTCAAAATTTATAGGGGATCAAAGTTCAAAACTACAACCCCTGCCACCCCCTCTCTTGCAATTTCTAATTTACCCTAACTCCACTCTGTATCCTCAATGTTTTTATCAATTCACTTTTTACCTTTCTATTTTTTTGGTGCAACTTCACACGCAATAGTATTATTATACTCTTACTTTGCAAATTATATTTGCGCACGTACGTCTTCATGACCTAACTCAATTTGGTGGCAATATTAATTTGGTAGTTGTCTAGTTTTTAGTTTGACTCTCAAATTCTCCTTTTAAATCTTTTCTCCTTGTAAGGTATAGAGTTTTCCTTGAGCCAAAATACTGATAATAAAAATAAAATCAAATAACACAAAATTGAATGCTAACTAATTCACAATCTAAAGTTACTGACGCATCCCAATCTTTCACACTATTAAGAGAGGTACGAAAACTTAGGATTACGCACATCCCAATTGCTCTCCTTTATCATTAAAAAATGGGGTGAGTCGATCTTACTAGGAAAAAAAAAAAAAAGTAAAGCTACTCTCCTTTGTCAATGAAGAAAAATATTGTACACCCACGTATTAATTTCACCTATTTCTATCAAGAGTGCCAAGAAATGAGGTAACATGGGACGTTTTGCCAACTCAAGGATGCAAATTAAGTCTTTAACGCGCAAAATGAGAATGGATGTTCATTACTTAGAATAAAGTAGTTCTTGATTAGATTGTTCAATCAAAGGAGACAAGAATATGAAGCATGCAAAGTCTGAGATAGTGATAGCATTCACCCATTGGGGGCCGAATGGGGCTGGGAAAGAAGGGGACGGGCAGGGCATGGTATCCTTGCTTAAGAAAACATGAGTGACGGAGATTGAACTTCTAGAACAAAGATATTTGAACTAATTTAACCCAAAAAAAAGAAGAAGATATTGTACAATGTCCATCTATTCTTTATCACATTCATGTCGATAATATATTTATGCTAGCTTATTGAAAAGTCCGATTCCAAGTCCAAGTCTGCACAACGATTACACTTCATGTATTCAATAATTGGAGTCCCAAGTCTTCTTTGAAAGTGAAATTGCGGACATTATCTCAGCCACAATGTAGCAGATAATGGAAATTAGCTTGATTTCTACGGCAACTTCCTGGGACAACTCAGAGTGACTTGATTGCGAGGCAATGTGTCGATATGGAACAAAAGGCCAAGACTTGAGAGAAAGTTCTAATTCCACAAACTTAGACCAAAAAAAAAAAAAAAAACACACACACACACACACACAACAAAAAGTACTATCTGTGTCGATAAAACTCAATTTCTGTAGCTCAAAGAAAGACCTCAAATTCTATCGAATACCTGTCGACATGTTTATTACGTTGAGCAAAATGTAGTTCTTATATGAATATATGAATTTTGTACTCTTGTTCGCAGTTTATGACTCTTGTCTTTGTTGGATTATATTACTATGTGAATGCGGTTGAGTGTTCAAAGGAACCACACAATTAGTTATTAACTAACAAATAGCTGAATAAGAGCTTTGAAGAAATCAATGGTTAACGTATTCATGGCAACCGTTACACAGCGGATCAGCAATGACGCCCCACCTTATCAACCTGTCTTTAGTATCCAATCGATATTTCTACACATAACTCAGATGATAAAGGCAGCTTATAACAATTTCAAGGCTGGCTTAACCAAAAAAAAAAAGACACAATCTTATTCCTTTCTTCTTCCCATTGGCAGTTTAATTCCATTGAACTTCACTAAAAATTGAAGAGGACTTGGCCTGTAAAATACTTCCAAACTGCCTCACAATATTATGGCTATATTTCTGCAGCAGAGGGAACCATTAACTTTCGAACCATATAAAGGTTTGTGCCTCACAATCTATTGCCAGACCAGAGTTTTTTCCCTCAAGTTTTAGAAGTTTGATGGCAAGTTGTATCCACACAGAGAAACTCAGAGTATACCCTTTCGTGTTAATTAAATTTTTTATGATACGAGGAACACATTGCAGAACCATCTTTAATCAACCAATCATTTTTTGAGGGTGTTTCTTTTTTTCACTAATTCTGACGAAGGTTTCAAAAACCTCACTCATTGAAAATCTTTTAAAAATTATCTAATCCTTTTAACTCGAATATGTTGAGGATCTAATCCTTTTATCCCAATTGGAATGCCATATGGAATTGAAATTAATATGTTACTGAATGCAGTGGTAAGTAATATAGTGAAACTGTTTTGGCATCCATATACACAATCATGACTCTTTTCTTTTCTTTTCTTTATGCCCTTGTGACTGCTATCCATCTTAGTTCTACACAATCATGACTCTTTTCTTTATGCCCATCTTGAGTAAATTCAAAAACTTTTTTGATGTTGTAGTATATTTAGCCTAGCCCTACACATTGATGTCAATTTCACAAGTTGGTTGAGATTGTAAGAAGACAAACTCAACTAGTTAAGGCCCAACCTTCCTAGCTACAATTTTTTTTTTTTTTTTGTGGGTAGCGACATAAGTTTAATCATATTATAGTAGGATTATTCATTTGATGCATAATATTCAAAACAACTTATTATAATGGCCTTTGTTTTCGCATTTTCTAACTCGCAACTGAAGTGGTCTGGAGGGATCTCTTTTTTTTTTTTTCGAAACGATAATTGATTGTATTTCTTGTCAAAAGATGTACAAGTGCAAGCAAAAACTCGATTTAACTTTACAAGCGGCATTTTTACCACTAAAGAAACCAAAGTTCCTCATCTAAGGTGATGCCCAAGGCATAGGTGCTAAGCTTGGAGTTTAGTTGATTCTTATTATTTTTCCTCGTCTGGCGGGATCTCATGCGAGGCCATAACAAAGACATACTTTCTGTAAATCATATTATATACTTAGTTCCACTATACATTTAGTTAATGCAAAACAATTTTTTTTTTAAGTACTGCTTGTTTTCAAATACAGGTTCAAAAAGGCAAAAATGTTCAAATTGGCCTTACCTGACCATAGCTTAGAGTATAAAAGTGTATCATAGATTTAACTTCGGCCTTGACAGTGACAAAGAATATACTAGGCCAAACTGTGAGCTTCTATAATTGAAAGGATTCGAGCTTTCCAGAGTCCTATTAGAAAAGGTTAAATGATTTCTTGCTTTGGTTGGTGTGATTAATGAACCCCTAACAGATTACGCATTTCATAAATAACGATTATGTGATAATGGTTGCAACCCAAAGCGGAATGAATTAACAAACGGGACGCTAACTAGTTATTCAACAGGCGAAATTTGGGAAGGATACTATTTGAAGGACAGAATTGAGAAAAGAACTAAAGATTGTCATGAAACAGAACTATGCAAATGCAGTTTTCCTCTGGATGCCTTTCAAATGACAGCTAAGAAAATGAACTTAAAATTGGGCACATACAAATAGATTGACAGAACAAGATTTTTAGAGACTAGAAAAAAAAAACTTTGGCATCTTAATAATATATTATTGATATATCAGCATACTTAAGGTGGATAATATAACTTATTTTGCTTCATGTTTCAAATCTTGGCATCATCCTGCAACAAAAGACAATGGAAAGATTATTTGAGTGGAGCAAACTTGATCAGTTGGATCAAGTAAAAGAACGTACTTTCATGCCGAGATATTCGGAAAAGACTCAAGTTGACGTTTTATCTTTTGAAGTGCCGCCACAACATCCTTCATATTTGTCCGATCTCGCGGGCAATCAGCACAGCAACTCAAAGCCAATTTGAAGATCACTGAAATACACTCCAATTTCTCATTGAAATGCTCATCTTGTCGCCCAGTAAGTTTGCATCTATAACCTGAGTTGTTGCATTGGGCAGAGATTCTTCAATCCAACTCTTCAGGCTCAAATCATCTTTGAACATTTCATCACTAGGCTTCATTCTTGAAAAGGTTTCCATCAAAACTATACCAAAACTATACACATCAACTCTCGTTGACACCTGCCCTTCAAGTCCATACTCTGTGATATGAAAGGCAATACACACTACAAGAAATATATTTTTCAGTGACAAAAATTTATGTGACAACAAAAATCTTGTCACAGATAACCTAATTCAATGACGACATTAGGTGTCATCACAGATGAGTACAGCACAAGCATAATCAGTGACAACATTGGAAGTTGTCATTCTCAACTCGTCACGAAATAGTTGGCGCGCATCTCATTTGATGCCGCGGGAAATGAATTTATGACAACTCAAGTAAAGTCATCACAAACGCTCTCTCTACAGTGACAACATAACTTGTTGTCATTGAAAGTCTACCCGATTCCAATTTTGTGACAACTTTTTGCATCACTGTATACTACAGTATTTTCATCAACTTTCACTAATTCTACTATGACACCCTAATTTTATTTTTTAGCCCCCAATTCTTTTATATTAGCAAAAGCACCGAAGATATGACACCCTAATTTTATAATTTAGCCCCTATTCATTACGTATTAGCAAAATGCAAATGATATAATAACAAACTATTTTTAGATATTTGTAATTTTTGCTAAGTTGACATAATAGACATGTCTGAGCATAAAAAATTTTTCACGAATTGTTTATTATTCCTTATAACAACCCCCAAAAATCAATAACTGAAATAATTTGAAAAAGTGTAATTGAATATAATTTGTAGTCTAATGTTAGCACTGTGAAAAATTAGTATAACGTGTAATACATCATAAGTAATAATTATTTTCATATGGAATGGGTATATACGAAATTAAAATTATTCAGTAAAATATCTGTCGTGCAATAAGATTGAGAGTTGTAACACATTTAACAGAATATTTGATTACATGTTTCTTTTAATTTATTATAAAAACTAAGTAATAGACAAAGAGTAGGATAAGCATGAGTAAGAAGTGCTATACTGTATATAAGCAATTCTATAGTATTTTCATCAAATTTCACTAATTCTACTATGGCACCCTAATTTTATTATTTAGCCCCCAATTCTTTTATATGAGCAAAAGCACCGAAGATATGACACCCTAATTTTATAATTTAGCCCCTATTCATTACGTATTAGCAAAATGCAAATGATATAATAACAAACTATTTTTAGATATTTGTAATTTTTGCTAAGTTGACATAATAGACATGTCTGAGCATAAAAATGTTTTCACGAATTGTTTATTATTCCTTATAACAACCCCCAAAAATCAATAACTGAAATAATTTGAAAAAGTGTAATTGAATATAATTTGTAGTCTAATGTTAGCACTGTGAAAAATTAGTATAACGTGTAATACATCATAAGTAATAATTATTTTCATATGGAATGGGTATATACGAAATTAAAATTATTCAGTAAAATATCTGTCGTGCAATAAGATTGAGAGTTGTAACACATTTAACAGAATATTTGATTACATGTTTCTTTTAATTTATTATAAAAACTAAGTAATAGACAAAGAGTAGGATAAGCATGAGTAAGAAGTGCTATACTGTATATAAGCGATTCTATGCATGTTAAATTTTTGAAACATGTTTTATTGTGTAAGTTTTATTGTAATGTAATTTCTTAAATAATTTGTATATTGAGTTGTCCAAACCCAAAAAGATGTATATAGACACAAACAAGCACACATATATATACATGCACAAAAAAGAAACCAATATCAAATAATTTATTTGATATTTATAGATGAGATTAAGGAAAAAAAAAAGAGATTAAGTATGAAAAAAGAAACCTGAAAAAAAAAATTTTACCAGGGAAAAAAAAAAGAAAAAAGATGTATGAAGCTAAAGGCGTGAATCCTGCAATCTCAAAGACGTGTTTAGATGCCAAAAAAAAAGAGCGCCAGTCTGAAATCTGAAAGAGGCGCGAGGCGGGTGGCTGAAATCTCTACAAAACGATGTCGTTTTGGTTGTTCACACACAAACAAAAGTCTGGCCGCTTCTCTCTTCCAACACTTAGACAAATTTCATTCTCAGTCTTTCCTTCCTATGGTGAACTAACCCTTCCTTCCCGTAGATTCGAAATGCCGCTCGCCACCGTTAGCCGCTGAAGTCCGCCGCAATCCACCACCATCAGCCGCTGAAGTCCGAGCTATCCAGCACCATAATTTATTCTGCAGCATTTCCTTCACCACTGACGATTGCCCTTTCTCCCCTCTATTGACCCGCAACCGCGTCGAGCTCTTTAGCACCAGCTCAGGTGAAGGAAAATAGAGGAGGGCTTTGGCAGTAGAACAAAACAGAGGGAAAGAACAAAACAAGAAAAAAAGAACAAAATAGAGGAGAAAAAAAGGGCGGCGCACAAGTGAGCAAGAAAAGCTGAGGGGGAAGCCTGAGAAAGGGCGGCTAGGTTTTAGAGGAGAAAAAGAGAAACAGAAGAGCAGAGAAGCAGCTAGGGTTCTTGGAAGGGAGGCCTTGAGCGTGAAAAGAAAAAAAACAGAGTGAAGGAAGAGTGGCAGCTGACGGGAAGATCAGGAGAGAAAGACGCGGCAACGGACAGAGGAGGAAGAACCAGGTCACCACCAGTCCGCGTCCGCTCTGCTGCTGTCTGCCATCGCCAACACCGCGCACAACCTCCTGGGCTGCTGCCGTTCTCTGTAACACTAGATGAAGGCTCTCGGACGAAGTCAGACCTAGTCATCTTCCAATTCCAACTCACCATCTTCGGCTTCGTCATAATCGCCGTCGCCACCGCTCAAGTAAGAGCACTATAAGTCGCCCCTTTTTCTTTGAATTTCAGTTCCTTCCCAAGTCCTCTAAGCATGTCTGCCATGGCTTCGTTTATTGCAATTGCCCCGTTGATTGTTCAAATTTTAGCATGCGCATGTTATATCATGATTGAATTTGAAATCCCTTGTACTTCTGATGATTTTGGGGCCAACCGTGGCTTCATTTGAGCAAAGAATTGCTGGAATTTTTCATGTTCGTTTACTGTTTGTTAAAATGCCCAAGTGGTCTAACAGCAGGCCGTAACAGGGCATTCGTTCAATGCTCATTGCTGCATTTTATCTTTCCCTATCCCTGTCTCAAGTTTTGGTTGATGAAATTGTAAATCTGATTAGCATATCAGGACTGCCTCTGAATTTCATAGCTTTCTTTCTAATAACTACACATTGTGAGAATTTTTTTTCCCCCGAAGGGTATGACATGCTCTGCCCTACAAAATGGGAGAAAGTATCAACTTTAAGGCCACTTTTGAAGCGAACATATATATAGTTGTAATAATTTCAAGCCGGTTGCTTGCAGTTTAACATGATCACGGTATAGATTTTTGGCAACCCAAACGCCAGATTTAAAGTCGAACCACTCCACAGGCGGTTTGGGCCGGCCACAAAAGGATTATTTTAAAGTTGGGCAGTCGTAGTGAAGGGTGCATACACTTTTCAGCCAACTCATTAGTTCTGCTGCTCAATCAGTCAACCTCCAAAGACTGGCTAACTTCATTTTAAACTGTAGATAGGGTAGGTCAGTTTAAGGGTAAAAAAAAAAAAAACTGAATTTAGATACTTATAATACTACTGTACTCTAACATGGCCAGATTGCTGAGTTCATTACCAATTACTTCACAGTCACTACTGAGTTCGAACAGGTGCCAAAACTAGAATGTCGTCCCAGGGCATTCGTTCAATGCTCATTGCTGCATTTTATCTTTCCCTATCCCTGTCTCAAGTTTACGCATTTGAGTCTGGTTGATGAACTTGTAAATCTGATTAGCATATCAGGACTGCAGGCTGAGTTTCGTGATGTTTCTGCTTCTTGGTTTTGTCTCATTGCCTGGTTTGATATTCAATCTGATAGGGAATCCGCAATTGAAAATGAAAATTGCAGCTAGTGTTGTCGAAACCTTCAGTTTGCCGAAATCTTCTTCCATTTCTTTTGCATGAAAGTCTCATAAAAAACTTGTATTCTCTTTAGTTTGATATTACAAAAGTATTTTGTACTAAAGGCTGATGTGTCTATATCTAGGACATGGATAAAACTTGGATGAAGATTAGCAATAGGAAGGACAAGGCTTATGAACTCGGAGTCAAAAATTTCCTCAAGTTTGCATATTCTCAAAAAGTTGAAAATCAGAAAATCCCATGCCCATGTACACAATGCAATAATTTTTGTAACCAAACTAAAACAGTTGTGGAGGATCACTTATTGACTCAAGGCATTCGTAAAAGCTACACAAGATGGATACACCATGGGGAACAATTTCGACACCAAAATTGTGGGGATAGTACTAAACATGGGGATGGAGAGGAGGATAGTGATACTGAAGATTTAAATGACATGTTGCACGATATTGGGACAGCACAATGGGGGGACAATTGGGCTGGTAGGGAAGAATCAACGGATGATAGTCTAAATGCGAATCATAGTGACACAAATAACTTTCTTAAATTGTTAGAAGATGCAAAAAAGGAGCTGTATCCAGGGAATCATTTTTACTCAAAGTTATCCTTTGTAGTCACTTTGCTCCATTTGAAAACAATGAGCGGGTGGACCATAAAGTCCTTCAATGCATTGCTGGAAATTTTTAGCCATGCACTACCTCCTGAAGCCACAGTTCCCAAGTCTTTTGCTGATGCTAAGAAGCTCATTCGAGACTTAGGTTTTAAATCTGAAAAAATCCATGCTTGTGTCAATGATTGTGTTCTCTTCCGCAAGGAAAATGAAAATTTTGACACTTGTCCAAATCTAAATTGTAAAGAACCTCGCTACAAGATGGCAGGTTCAAGAGTTCCACGCAAAGTTTTGCGTTACTTTCCTTTGAAACCTAGGCTGCAACGATTATATACCCACAAAGAAATAGCTTCAGATATGAGATGGCATAAAGAAAAGTGTGTGCATGATGATAACATCATGCGGCATCCAGCAGACAGTGAAGCATGGAAACACTTTGATAGGTTGCATCCGGACTTTGCCGTTGATCCTAGAAATGTGAGGTTAGGTCTTGCAACTGATGGTTTCAATCCTTTTGGGACCATGATTAGTGCTTATAGCATCTGGCCTATTTATCTAGTGCCATACAATCTGCCCCCTTGGAAGTGTATGAGAGATCCTTTCTTTTTCCTATCAATGCTAATTCCTGGGCCTAAATCCCCGGGAAATGAGATTGATGTTTACATGGAGCCTCTAATAGATGAACTGAATGAAATGTGGCTTGGTGTTGAAACATATGATGCATATAGTGGCAAGAAATTTGACCTCCGGGCAGCTTTACTATGGACTATAAATGATTTTCCAGCTTATGCAATGCTGTCCGGATGGAGTACGAAAAGGTATCAAGCATGTCCTATTTGCATGGTTGAGACAACTTGCGTACATTTACTACACCGAAAAAAGTTGTGTTACACAGGTCATCGCCGCTTCTTACCCATTGACCATTCTTGGCGGCGAGAAAAAAAACCTTTCGATGGCAATGTGGACTTTAGGAATCCTGTTGCACCTTTATCTGGAAATGAAATTTTGGATCAGGTACAAAATATGGAGGTAAATTTTGGGAAGACCAAGGCGCAATCCAATGCAAAGAAACGCAAGCGTTCTGAGAGTGGTTTGAACTGGACAAAGAAAAGTTGTTTCTTTGAGTTACCATATTGGGCAGACCTCCTTCTTAGGCATAATTTGGATTTAATGCATGTGTCAAAAAATGTCTCAGAGGCTGTCATTGCCACAATTATGGATATTGAAAACAAAACCAAAGACCACTGGTTGTGTCGTCAAGATTTGAAGGATTTGGGTTTGAAAAAAGAGCTACATTTGATTCCAAATGGCGACTCTTATATCATGCCACATGCCTGTTACAGCCTAACCAAGGAGGAGAAAAAAAAAGTATGTGAGTTCTTGAATTCTGTCAAATATCCAGATGGGTTTGCCTCAAACATTTGCCGATG